>NC_080705.1:2467500-2630000 GCF_943734765.1 Anopheles ziemanni
ATCCAATGCTCTGGGTGATCTTTATTGGCTTAGCTGATCGCAGATAGGGTTGCGCGCGCGCGCGGCCTCTATATACGCATTCCATGGAGTGCGATGTATTTGTGGAGATGCAGATCGCGAGGATGGCGTCGACGGACGATTAAGCCGGTGACGATGGGGCGGCAATGATGCAAGATGACAGTTGGCCTTGTGGTCGGATCGATAATTAAAAACAGCATCACGAGCTGCCATCGAGCATCGTTCTCTCGTATGCAAATATACTTTTTTTCCCACCCATTCATTTATCCCAGGTGGTTGGAATGAAGGTGATTGTCAAGTTTATTTTCTAATGGAAATAGCCTTCCTCTGGATTTTTCCTTAGTTCCAACGAATTTTCTTTTTGTTTTCGTACCACCTGTTTCGTTCTTTTAGAGTCCCCAGGGTGAATGGAGACATTTCCATCCCACATTTATGAATAGTCGCCATTTGAACGGTCATAAAGCCAGTTGTCGTTGGGTAGATCAATGTAGTCCATCTATCGAATAATTATTTACTGCACCGGCTAGGGAAATGGGGAGTGAGTGTGTTTGTATGCTGCCGGAGCCACAGCACTGATAGTAATCATATGCAGCGGGTGAACCGAATGGAGATGGCTACGGCCACCAGCATAAACAGCGATCACACACGGGGTGTGTCTCAGCTTCTCGCGGACCAAACCAAACCAAAATGTCGACGACAGGACTGTGGCTGTGGTTTGAGTTCGGTTTGGGATATCGATGAAAAAAGGGGGCCGAGGGAAGGGGGAAGGGGCAAACGCATAAGGTATCTAGTTATTCAATGGCGCGTCTGTCGACCATCCATCCGCCGCTACGCGACCTCACAACTCCATTCCACATGTGCTCGGGGGGTTGGATATGGTGGTGTGTCATTTCACATGGATGAAAACCCTACCCTTCGAAGGGCGGGGGCGGTGGAGCGGCGTAGAGAAAGGGATGCAGGGTGGTGCCATCTGTTCGAGTGGTTTCAAATGACTCCACATTGATACAAAACCCCTCGCCTCAACACCCCGCCGCACGTACTGGTTAATGATCGAAGTGGTGAATTATTTTCATCCGACTGCTTGTAATTAAATGCCATCGGGCAAAAGCAGCTGTTTGACAAGCGCCGAAAGAGAGAGAGAGAAAGAGAGAGGGAGAGCGAATGCAATTTGCTGTGCAGCAAAAGTGCACGCGAGTGCAGTCGAATGCATTTCGAAGTGCGGAAAGGATGGGAGAGTGAACCGGTACTTGCTTTGTTGTTTGCATCATATTCAAACGCAAGGTTTGCGCGGAGTAGAAGGGAAGAAAAGGGGAGGGTGGAGAAGCCGTACAAGAGGCGACGGCATTGGTTTACAACCGATTTTCACATTGCTGACATTCCACAGTCCACCATACTGAGGCGAAGCGCAAAACACAACCACCAAAAAGAATTAACATACAATTCGATACACTTTTGTACTAAACTTTTGTTCCAAACTTTTCTAGGTTTCAGTTAAAACTGAGTAATGAAAACCACAGCTTACACATTTCTTCAAATTATCGTTAAATTTATGTATGAACCCATTCGTCGTAGTTCACACCATTTGAAATCGTCACATCATCTGCATTTTGTTCCAATGAATAACCCCAACCTCCAAAGGGAGTGTGAGAAAACTTATTCTAAGATCTACGAAAGCAGCTTCGAATTTCCCCACACACACATCTTTACAATTTGCATCACAATGTGTCACAGTGCGTGAACCCTTGTTTCACTTTTTCTTCTTTTTAATCCATAATTTAAAGCGCTCCGATGGGAAAGATTTGCGTTTTCGACGCACCGGTCAAAGGTGCAACATTATTAGAGGAAACCCATCTGCTTTGTTCACGAGCGATCCCATGATCGTTCGCCCCTCCCCCACGCGCCCGTCGCCCCCGGGGGTGGTGACAATGTTGGGGGAAAAAGTGCTGCGAGATCACTAAAATGTCGTCTCATCACCGTCATCATCACAAATCACACGCTTTTCAACAGATTGCGTACGGTGGTCGGATCGAACGAAAACTATGTTGCATCCTGCCTCCATCTTTCTCGGGCCATCACCATCGGGGACGCCATAATCCACCGGATTTGAAAAGGGCCACATAAATACGAGCTCTTTGACGGTCGAGTGAGCAGCGAGCGGGAAGGAAAGTGGAGACGGTTGGGAAGCCGATGGTGGCGTCGGGAATCGAAAAGATTAATGCATTCCCATTTATCACACGCGTGTAGACTCATGTTTGAGCATGTTCCACGTGGAAGACGTTTCCCGGCGAACATCGGGACCTCGGGGAAAAAGGGGGTGTTGTTGGTGGCGGTCGGACGCTCGATCGAACAAGATCATCTGCCGACGACGACGACTGTCACTTTTCCCGCGGTGCGATGCTCGATTTTATATTTTCCCCAATGTCAAGATCCCACACACCCCATGTCTCCACCTCCGCCCGTCTCGTGAGTCATGTCTTCCTCCATGATGGTGGCGGGATTAGCGGATGTTCACTTCCCGTGAGGGGATGGTCACTATATCCCGCTTTGTTTTATCTTCGCTTAAGACTTGGAAAAGAAAAGAAAAAACATGAACTCCTAACCGTTACAACCCGGCTGCCCTTTTCCGTTTCCGCGCGGGGTAGGAAAATTAAGCCAAACAGAAAAACCCTCACGCAATCAAAGTCCACGAGAGAGGTCATCGACTTAAATGTTTTGGGAAGAATATCACGGCAACAAAACAAAAAAAAAAGATGGAAGTGAGCATGTAAATCTCACCCATGTTCCCTCGCGACACACGAGAAATGTTAGTCGATGATTTAGTTCCTTCAGAAAAATCGATGAAAAATTATTCAACAACCAACCACCCGCCGGTTTTGGGGAAAGTCAGCGCAAAACCCATGCACTTGACTCAAAAACAGAACACTCAAAAGGCGAGTGTGAGTGTGTGTGTGCGCACTGTGCTCTGTGCCATGTTTGTCCAGATATAAGCTCATAATTCATGGTACAATATTTATTTTTACTTCTCCACAGTCGCCGGAGACGGTCTCAGTCATCTTCTTCCTCGCCCATGGAGCACAGGGAGTAAACATTTGCTCATTTTATCTACTGCTGGTGTTGCTGCTGCCGTTGCCCTATAGGTGGTTGGTCTCCGTAGGTTCCCTAGGACCGCCCCAGGAAGTCACCCGTGGAAGCGAGCGATGATAGTGCATACCTGCCCCTCGTGGGACCTTTTAAACCTTGTCTACCTTTTCTTTAACCCGACTGCTTACGTCTTGAACTAATCAGACGCGTTCCATGAGTTTCCCCCGGCCCGGGGGAAAGTACACACACACTTGGTGGCTCCCGGTAAAAGGTCAACCTCGTGCCCCGAAAGGTGCAGCAGCATCTCCAGAAGCTCAAAAGGTTCATATTTGATGTTTAGCTAACGGACTATTCAAATATTATCCAACAAAACACGATTAGATACGAAGGCACGAAGCAACTCCCAGTTAAAGGAATGGGAATTGAGACGTGTTGTCGATTGAATTTGTTCAAAAGATTCGTTGCTTCCGACTCACTTCTGGAATTCATGAGTATTTTACTCTATTATTCTAATTTCTATACATATCCTAACGAACTTATTTATTCATCATTCTTTATGAAGCGTTGCCGAAAAAACTGGATTGTTCACTCACGTAGATCCGCTTTCGAGTTCTTAATTACCTCTTTGCATGACAAACGGCTTTTGGAACCATTGATGCCTATCGCGAACGAAGTAGGTTTCACCAATCGATCGATGCATTTTTATCGGTCGATAAAGTTATCTACTAGAATTTTGCATCGCGTACGCTTTTTCTGTATCGGTCGATATAAATCTATCGGTCGATAAGGCAACCAGTTTTCTGGCTGCTAATTAGCTACTTTTCTATGGATGTAAAAATCGCATGGAAGACAATCGTCATCCAGCTGGATCCAAGTATCCTTTTTTTACTGCTCAAGTGATACATTTGGTAAACAGATGAAATCAGATGAAAAGAAATAATCAATAAAATCAGTGATTTTGCTAGAAATAAGGAATTGTGATGCTCACTGGTGTTAGTTATTGTGGATTCGTGTTGATTTTTTAGTGTATCATCATTAAAAATGATCTTTTAACTCGCTATCGACTGGTCCATAGCAGTGGATAGTATATCGATCGATAGGGTTCATCTTTTAGCGTTCGCGATAGCAATATCTATCGATATAGCAACTACTCGACAAATTTGTTCGCGTTTGACAGCCGTTTTATCCACTGCTATATCGATAGATAACTTTCAACGTTCACGATTGCTTAGTGAACCAAGTATCCTGAAAATGAACACTTGTTGGTCGATATACCATATCGATCGATAGAGCAAAACGTATCCGATAGCTCCCATTGTCGAATTCCGGTCTTTCCTTTGGGAGGGTAACAAAAGTTAAGGCAAACTGGCGAAACGATGACGAGGTCATATTCACTCGTTTAGAATTGAGGAAACATATTCTTCTCCACAGTACAGAATCGTCCCGCCATTACGCAACTGAGACTTATGCCTGATACTTACTAAAAAATGCCATTCTGTATTACATCACCTTACTTTGGATTGTTCCTAGTTTTCCACCCTGGTGTCGAAACCGGTGACACAGAAGCTCCATTACTGAGAGACTTTACTTTTTTACGTTGCCAAAAAAGTTTAAAAACCATGATAATGATGATCAACCTTACCTCGCTTCGCCTTGCGCGGAACAATAAGAAGTAGCCTCTGTCAAACCTGTTACCTCGACGGCAACTGTTTCGGCGTTTCGGTAAATATTTAATGAGTCAATTTTACGCTCAATTTCAGCGACATTCTGTGGCCAAAAGCAGGAGCCTCGAGACGACGACGGTGGCTCGATTCTTCGCCCGCCTTCACCGAGGTTGAGATTAGATGTGCCTCTGAATGAACTAACGACCCTCTATACAACCCATTGAATTTGGGAGAACCTTTTCAAAAACGTCTCATTTCCGCGCGGCTCAAAGTTTGGCGGTTTACCATGCAAATTTACCTCTCCCCTGCCCTCACCCCATTTACCCTTCGATAGAGATCGCAAATGTGTCTTTGTTGCGCCGAAACACCTACGCCGTACGCTATATCACTAGCAATTCGCGATCGTTGAACAAGCCGCTTCCCCACGCACAACGCGGCTCAACAAAAGGTACGGTCCTCTGGTGGTCCTCCAAAGTCGCCACTCAACCCCATCGATGGTGAACACAATAGAAGACGACGACGCCAGGCAGACGTGCAGACTTTCCAAAGCAAACCAATCGCTTCCAACATCCATCAACTCTTCGGTGGCCAATCAGCGTGGGATGGCGGACGGTTGCCACGGGTAAAAAGCATCCTTTGACAGCCATGCACGTGCACGTGTGCAATGCAGGAAGGAAGTGCTGTTTGTGCAAACAGCGCTAGCAAGACCGTGGCCCTTCGAGAACTTTGGCGAACACGCACAGTCAATCTAAATTTATGAATGGCAAACAAAAACCGGGCTCCATCTTCGACGTATCGGTAACGTTTCGCGTAGGGAAAGGATATCATTTTTCGGTTTGCAAAAGCGAAAGAAACTGGAAACTCATAATGTAAACATTTACGCTAGGAACGCTGTTTGTTTGAATTCTTCCCTCTTGCTTTGCTTGCCGCTTTGTTTGGCGATGGAAAAGATCCCATTTTCCATATTAGCATGTGCATTTATTTTTTTCTGTGTGCATTCCACAAAAGGTTGCAACACTGTTGCATCTTCAGTGGCGAGACAAATATTCTAAAGAAAATGTGAACAGACTATGGCCTTGTTTACTGCATCTCTCTAGAAAAGAAAAAAAACAACGAACGCCAACTAGAATTCTTTGCTGAATAATTTCCCCCGAGATTGTTATCATCTTCATCGCCTGCATCGCGACTCCTATTCAATTTAAATCACCGATCCAATTTAATTGCAAGTACTCAGGCACTCGCCCGACAGCTTTTGTCAATCATTGCGTCTAACGTGGACGATATTCGATCGACGTTTCGCGATCAGACTTCAGCAGCGTACGTCAAGCGATACCTTTTGCCTTACCGATCAATCGTGAAGTTTGATAACATCGGAAAGATGAAGTTTGCAGTTCATGATTGTACTTCAAGAGAGAGCAAAGTTACAATGAACTATAGAAACATTTAACTTCTTTCCAAATGAAATTTTAGAGAGGATTTAGAACGTCCTTTTTCTTCTCCTATAGCACTTTCAAAGTGGAAGTCCAAACATCTTAATCGACTTTTTTAACCACCTCCGATAGGAACCTGATACCACTGTGTAATAGAATGCAGAACACTACACACATCTCGTTCAAATGCTGATCGAATGCCCACCCTCTCTAGTTGACTGCTGCGAACACCGGGACGACGTTGGGGTTTGAAGAAACATCTCGTTAACGACCATCTCTCGCGCCCATAAAGGCGTAGAATGCCACATTTTTGTTTTGTTTCGAACCACTCGCGCACGACGCAGCCACCTCACACACACACAGGACAAGGTGGGCGTCCTTGAGTCGCCTTGAATGCCCTGGAGCAGTGAACTTCGTGGCGGAGCAGGGCGCGAGCGAACGAAGATCGAAGCCTTTGCGGCAACAAATAGAGTTGAACTCCCGCTTTTGAATATCTCAAGAGTCTCACCCGTTTTGGCCAAGCGCTACCGCTACCGTTGGCCACCTGGTCTGCGGTCGGATGAAAACTGGAAATAGAACTAGATCTTTATGTTCCCCCGATCGGTGCCCCAACAGGGGAGGGGGATTGTCCGGGACCAGCGAGGTATCCGATCTCCACACGACCTTGACGAAACGTTGTCCGCTTTATCGGACGCTCGGCTATCTTCCGCATTCATAGTATTCACGTTTAATGGCCGTAGGCCATCAGGCGGCAAGAGCATGGGACATTAAGAGAGTGCCTTCGTCAACAATACCTTCACCCAGACGGAAGCCCTGACGTACCTGTAAGTAGCCTTTCGATCGGCTTTGTCATTTGTTGATTGAGATTGAGAGCGCTCTCGCCAGGATCGCCCTCTAAAGCGAATAGTTCTCGACGACAGCCACCGGTTGCGGAAAAACAATCGGAGCCACGCCAAGCCACGCCACGCCAAGTAACCATTGTCGTTCTCTTCGAGGCTCAAATGTTGCAAACTCATGGCGAGATACACGTTCTTTTCTAGCACTGTCATTTTGCACTGTAGCTCTACATTTTGACCGCGATCTTGCACACAAGACCGCCACCAAGACCAATCGAAACGAGATCAGCTCAAATTCTGCAAATCATGTTGGGGTAAGGAATTTCATAACCGTGCACAAACCTTCAACGAGAAGTGCAAGTAAGCCCTGCGAGCGGAATAAAGTGTTCCTTAGATGTAGATCGATAATATTGTTACAATTCTTTCAGTTCTGACGTAAAAGGAAAATTGAACTCAAGTTGGTAGCGTGGATAGAGACAACAAAAAGGCAGTAAGGCTGTTTTCACTGCTGTAACCAATGTCTTCATGCCAAAGTATGCTCCAAGAGTAGATCATCGGAAACAACAAGTGATAAGATCAACATCGATTAATGAAAGATTGTTGTAAATTTCTCCCCCACTTCATGTTATAACGATACATCATTCCATATACTTTTGAATTAAATAACTTTACAAACAAGAATGACTAATCGCTGATACCAGATGATAGGATAATCGAACCTAACTTCGAAGAGGGCGTCTTGCAACGAAACTTTCCTGAAAACTTCTCCCTCGTTTCCGTCACTTTAAAATATGCAACTTGATATGTTTAAAATCCAATCATGCACGCTACAAACAGAGAGAAACTTCTCCCAAACTTTGCGCCATCATTTCCGCGAGGACGAAAGACGATCCTTCCACTTCATTCTGACGTTCCTCTAATAAGCCACCATCAATCGCGGAACCCATACGGGTTCCTGTTTTCATCCTTCATTGCACCCAAATGACGTCGAAGCCGATGAAGCCGTCGATGCAACTTAGGAGGGGTTTGTGTGCCGAATACCTTGCCGAAAGTTTGCCCTAATTGCATTTCGTCTCCGTACGGTTGGATGACTCGTGGGGTAGAAAGTTATCCTCGACGGGGTATGCATTTTACCGAAACCTATCGACAAATCCCATGATCCGGGTAGTCAAACTTTTCGCGCCTGGTTGGAAAATAGTTCACTGCAAAGCACAGCTTACTGGGATTCGTTCCGGAACGTCTGGCCCGGTCGGAGTGAATTTGCATTGGCAATAAGCGTTCTTCTAACGCCCGTTCCTTTAATACACCGTCACCAAGGGACCGTGACGGACTCGAGGAGAGATTTTAGTCCGTATCCTGGATGGACGGTGGCCCCGACTGTCAATTAGTTTGATGATTTGGTAAATGCCTCCTCTGCTGCCTCTGTGCGCTGCTTGAAGGACCTTTTTTTTTGCAGGAAAATTTCCACCAACCATCATTAACGACTTCATGGAGAGGAAAAACATCCTCCACGGACCCAACGACAGCAGGAGAAAATTGAAAAATAATGTCCCTCTCGTCGACGGGTCGACTTACCGGAAGGTCCACCAGATATTGAAGCACATCGTGTTGAGCCAGAAGAACGCCGCCAGGAAGAAGAAGTGCATCATGATCGCTGCAACGAGAAAGGGGAAGAGAACAAAACAAGCGGCGTTAGATGAAAGCGAAACATTAATGCTCGGCTTGTGCCGGATCTTCGGTGTGGAAAATACGCGCAAGAGATATGGCGAATGGTTGTCGAGTGGTGGATACTGCGCGAGGTTTTCTCTTGTCCCTCGTGTTGTTGCTTTTCCATTGTCGCTGGTCACAAGAGTTTCATGTTTGCGCTTCACGGTGCTGTGCTTTTAATCCAAACTGACTGGGCGAGTGCAGTTCGCAAAGGTTTTTTTCCTGTTGTTCTTCTATCTGCGAAAACAATATTCCACAACTTCCACGGCTGCTTACAAGCGGGCGATGCTTTTATCGTCTCACCCCAAGCAGTGTTTTCCCATTTTTTTCTTCCATTTCCCGAAGGACGAAGAGTTTACACCGGATGTGCGAACAATCTCCTGCACAATAGGTGAGTGGTGTCTGGCTTTAGCTTTCGCATCGTCTACCTTGTTTTCATTTTCTTCATTTAACACGCCTTCGGAGCAACATTTTGAGAAAAAGTTTGTTGCTAAACTACAATCCCCCGAAACCGGACGTTCTATTTGCACAAAGGCACTTGAGCTCTTCATGGGCGAGTTTTATTATAGCTCGTACTGTACCCGACTCAAGTATTTCACTTCCGACAAATTTAGACTTAAAAACAAGCATTAACAATTGCCTCGACTTTGGTGGGTTATTATAAAGCCCTTCCGCTAAAGAATAATTTCGCATTACTCAAAGCTGTTCACTCCTGTCACCCACTGCAAAGAGTATGACTAACATCATGAGACCACAACAAGCTGGCTGGCAGGGAACGGTTATTGTAATTAAATCTCATTAATCATCTGACCAGCCGATTGCGTCAAGTATCGGCCGGGGACTCTCTTAGATCATACATGCGCTCTGCTGTAATTAATATCGACAAACTGATTGACGAGTGCCATGTCTAACCACAGTGGAGTTGGACCAGTCGCGTTTGAATAGCTAAACAACGTGACAGACTCCTGAGACCTAATAGCCACGGGAAACGACATTCAAGTATGTTCGCTACTTGCGCAACACGTCCCGGTTCAGGTTGGTCAAGTCCGAGGGCGTGCAGGGGTCCTCCAATGGATCTTCAACTAAAGCCACAGAAAAAGACCCTCAATCTTTTGAGTACACTTAACCTGTTGCCAGCGAGAGTACATTAAAACAGCGTAATATAACAACATAATTATCATAACTTCACAGCATTTCTCGGCCTGTGCATCCATTCCAATGCTGCTGAAAAGGGAGAAGATAGAAAATTCAACGACCACTGGGTGGGTTTGAAGTCATCCAGTTCCAACCGAAATCAATTCAATTGTTTTCACCTCTGACGCAACCAAAAGGCGTTGGTAAAGAGACAAAATGCGCGGCGACGTAAAAACATTCCGAGCTACGCTATGAGGCCAAAGTAGTAAGACAAATATCAGCAGAGATGAAAATAAACACAGAAGTGTGAAAACGAGTTACATCAGGCATAATAACCCGACCAAGAAATGCATTATGCATCGATGAAGGGGTACGAGTCGTTATTGTATTGTGTGCGTGAAGTGATTAGTTCATTATTAGTAGAAGATCATTAGAAGTAGTAGATTAATTGAGACCTAAACCGAGATACAAGAACTTCCATAATTTGAAAACATTTATTGATGATTATATCCTGATTTAATAACTTATATTTCCGTTGAAGACAAGACCAGACTACTAAGTAATACTCTAGTATGGGTACGTTGAACCACATTACATTAAATCCATACCGAATCAGTCGATGACAACCATATCGTTGCGGTTAGAAAAGTCTGCGGTCTGCAACGAACCATTCATTTGTACATCGCTGCATCGTCGAGTCGGTAGTGGAGCAACACATAGCCTCCAATTATTAACATTGTATTGTATCCCATGGGGATGGATGAGATGGAGTTCGCGCCGCTCTCACTGCGAGTCTGCTTCCATAGCACACAAGCGATCGATCTAACGGGAGTTTCTAGGTTTTCCCTCTGATTATCGAGAACGATTAATAAACGCTAGTAGTGTGCTTGTTCTGCTTCCAACACTGGTTGCATAGCCCAGCCCCACGTTTGCTTCCAGAACAAGCTAGCCGAGGGGGAAGTCTACCCTCCATTAGCGTCTACAAACATATATCCATCGATGGATCAGCGTGCCAGCGAACAAACCGATCCATTGTAAATCGTGCAGCCCCAGTTTATGCTAAGTACCGGCGCACTCTAGGCGGGCATCACGTGCATCAAAGAGGAACAAGATCCGCGCGATCGTAGCGATTGAACCGTTAGAACCAAACACGAACGCTGTGTTCTTGTTCTGGGTTCTTCGAAAACCAGGGCCTTCTGATGCACCCGGTTGATGGGGCCTGAGGCCGTATGATAATGATGGATTCCGCAGAAGCTGCAGCAGCTAGAAAAAGAGTTGAGTGGCTAACGACCATTACAACCCGGGGTAGTAAGATAGCAAACACGGAACAGGAGCAAATTTAACTCGACGGATTGCGAACCTGGAGGGCGTCGTGCGTTAACGCCCAGTAGCTTAGGCCCGGACAAGACAAGCGATGGCAGCCATCAGCAGCGTGTCAAGTACAGAAACGGCGGACGAAAGAAGCAGCACGATAGACCCCAAGCTAGGTTAAGATTATTTTTCAGAAACTCCGGGATACTCGAATACCTCACGACGGGGTGGGCTCAATGGTCGTGATAAGCAATTAAGGTGAGTTCGTTCTAGATATAAAAATCTTCTCTCCACGGGCGTCTTTATTTCTGAACCTACCATAACACTCAGCCCTGCTTAACGCTTTGTCGAAAACTTTTTGGAGCTGAGACACAACAGACAACAGTGTTGCCTACCCAACATTCCCAACACGCCGACACGAATAAGTCTTACCCGAAGTGTAAGACCATTACACGCGAACTCCGCAAAAGGCAAGCCGAGGGATCCAGAATAAATTTGCATCGTAATTTATGGTATTTAGCCTAGAATTTATTTTATAACGGTTTGCATTTCGCTTCCAATTTCCCTACCCGTGTTCTCTCCGCCAGAACAACACCTACCCGGTTTTACGTCCCGCCGCAATTGGTTTTATTTTGCCCATTTGTTGCGCGTACTGGAACTGTTTATTTTGGAATTTGCGTTCCTGCCATTTTCGAGCGCGCGCGCACACACACCATTCTTGTTCGCGCCCGCATCAACCCGTGTTGTATCTTCAAACTCTGACAGGTGACGCTGAATGTGAATTATTCCCACCCCAGGTACCCTTTCCCTCCCCCCAATCAAAGTCCATCTTTAAGCCAGACATTATGGTGCGTGAGAGGAGTGCTAAGTGCGGCCCAGTTTGTGGCGTTTTTTGGAATGGGTTTCAAAAGGTGCCGGCTTTCCTCCCAGTTCCCCCCAGGTGGGTGTAGGAGTCGGCTATGTATGGGAAAGTTCGGTCTTTAGGAGGACGTCTTTAACCGAAAAAAATAAAAAAGTTAGCGTATGCGTATTATTCCGTCGGAAACAAAAGTGAGTATCCCACGCTATTTAACACATCTTGTTATACTGTATTAAGGCAATGTATCATTGAAGTTGTAAAAAGTACGGTGCTACTTTGGTGCTTTACGGTGGGTAAAAACTCAATCTCAACTCAACACCACAAACAGCACGCCACACGGTTCGGTTTGGCACGTACTAAAGCAGTCCTCTCGCCGGAAAGCCGAGTCGTAACAGTTTTATGTTACATACACTTTCCTTCCGGCCGGCCCGAAGATGTGCCACCCCGGGGCGGAACGTGAAGAAAAACGAGAGAAACACAGAATGGTGTTAATCGAGAGAAAGCACTTTGTCGGCTGGTCATTATCCGGTCTCGGCAATCTAGACACTGCCAGACACCATTAGAAGCTGCATTACGTCGACGTGCAGTAAAACTTACGAGCACCGAGACGATTTCTTCTACGTTGGCCTTGCACTTTACTTCCAGTTGCGAATTTTCCTCAATCTCTAGGCTTCTCACGAACAAGCTGTCGACTTACACACCGCGTTTCAAGGTGCGAAATGTTTAAGCTCAACTCCCTCTGACAGAAGCTCGCCAAAACGGGCAGTAATTGCCCTTCAGGATTTGTCTTAAGAGGCAGCCAAGCTTATCGGTTTGGAATTTTCCACACCTAACTTTCCTGACCCAACCATGAGAAGGATCATCCTGTCACGCGTCACGATATTCAGCAGCTTCAAGCGATCTCCCACCACGTCCATTATACCTTCTTCCCTCCCCCTCGTATGCTCGATAATTTCCCAAACACCAACATAGTGATCAAACGATCCTCACACCAGACCATCGCAGATATCGCTATCGGATCGCAAACAATTTTAATGTGCAACAACCAATGTTTGCTCCCGTTCCCGATCGTTTGATTCGGTGTTTGTTGATGTTTTTCCATCCATTTTCATCCGAACCCTGACAGAGAAGAGAGACGGCACGATCACGCCGTAAAGAGCCGTTCGATCGAAAATCGTCGCTACAGTTCCATGAAGAATCGTAAATTCAGCATTTCCGCCGCAGTGAGTTAATTAAGGCAAAGGGTGGAATGTTTGCTACAGGAGACCATGGCCAAGGGAAGGAGCGGGGAGGGGAGGAAAAACATCGAAAGGAGAAACATAAAAATCGCTTTCAATCTCGAAAGGAATCTGTGCCACCGGAACCATCGCTTGTGGGGAGTGGGGAGGGAAATCACAACCGTTTTGTTGGGAGTGTTTTTCAGCGTTTTTCACGGGAAAACCGACGCGTCGGTTCCATGGCACGGGCGACTCCAAGGCGATCTTTTACGAGCTACCAGCGACGATCCCGCTGAAGACAAACATTTAAAAAAATACAAAGCCGCATCGGGGCGCGATCTTCGCTTAATTGCGTGAATTTTCCCGTGAGTTTTGTTTTACTTTCGCGCGTGAAAAATTCGCACACCACCGCGCGTGCGACCAAAACGGCTGAGAAAACCACGGACCAGATTTTACGACACTGCATCGAAACCCAAAAGACAGGAGACAAAAACAAAATGCGGCCTTTGCGGGGTTGAAAATGGCAAATAAAAATGGACCGGACCTTCGTTCTTCGATCGACGAGGGAGGAAAAAAACGACGTGCGACCATAAAAGATTGAAGCACCGCCGTTTTTACTGCCATCATGATGACCAAAATAGCACGCAATTGAATTCGGCCGAAGGCGGAAATGGGGGGGGGGGGGGGGGGGGGGAGAGAAACCATCTAAGAACTACAACCACCCGACGACCGACCGACATGCGTGTACGGGAGTTATTTAATCTCTCCGTAAATTAACTTTACCGCCGTCCGTGTAATTGATGATCATGGCGCTGTTGAAAGAAACGGCCGGCCCCGTGTACAATTTGGGAGTGAAAAATTAAGTTCAGGGCGAAATGAGGTGAACAATCCCACGGTCCGGGCATTGGAATGAAGGAAAACACTCGCGCGTACAACATTCATTGACTTCTCTAGCAGTTAACTACAATGGTTGGAGAGAAATATCGGGCTATGGATCACGCAATAAACACACACACCACACGTCGATCGAACGATGCTAACGTTATGGTCAAAGTTGTGGGAAGATGCTTTCAAAAGTTTTGTTTTTCCACAGAACACACATTACCGTCCGTCTGGGGGAAAAAAGGGAATAAAGACTCCTCCAGTCTCAGAGCAAGACAGGGCCATCCATTTCCAGCCGATTTCCGGCCTCCCAATGGCTACATCCACTCGAACTAAAATGTCGTAAATCATCAAAAACCTTGCCTAAAACGAGAGAGGCTTATGTTCCGGGCCCCGGGAAAGGATAAAACTCCCATCGAATGGGTGTCCAAGGGGTGGTAAATTGAATTTCATAAATTTACCGGTCCACTGTGAGAAGCTTCGGCGTGTCCTGCGAGGATGAACGTCGGACCTAATGATAGTTTGCCAAGTGAACCACGACCAGTAGAGAGCCCCGGAACAACCCCGATTCAAGCCGTGCCAGATGCAACATGGACCGTTCTCGGAGGAAGTTGGACGAAATTAAATTCATTACATTTGCGAGAAAATATGTGGCCCCACGGAGGAAAACCTACACGGACAACGAAGGACATCGGCCGGCGCGAGAACAAAGCACCCAAACACCGGAAATAGGGTACCAATTCCATAACAACACACACACACCCAGCGTCACGAAGTGCCTTCGTGATCCTGGAGACATATGCAACCGTTCAGGCACAGTAGAAAATTGGTTCCATGAGCACAAACTCACGAACGGACGAACAGAAAAACGACATTTTTCCTTAGGGGAAAAGCCGGGTTGGAGCATGGAAGAAAAACGTTGCATGTGATGTGGCCAGTTGTCCAAATCATTCCGTTGTAACCGAGCATGTTACGACGACGATGGAAGCTGCTGTCCCAAACGCAGAAGAGCACCGCTTTTCCCTTTCGGAAACCCCATCGGACTCATCATCCAACAGCTTTTCCTAAGTGGAAGAGTACGACCCAAAACGCGCGCCCGAACGTCCAACCGGGACCAATGACAATACAAACAAATTATTCTCTTCCGGATTGGCTCTCGTGCGCTGTTTGCAGCATGCCGGACACGAGCGGGGAGGGGGCAACACATTCCGGACGGTTCTCGTTCTTGAGAAATTCCACACCCAGAACGGAAAACGACAAAAAAAACATGGTCCGAGCTACAACCTCAGTCACATTAAATTACTGTAAAATAAGTCCCCCCTTTCCCTTCATACTACGTTTTCCTCCGGTCATCGTTGCTCGAGGGACGTTAGTTTGAAACACAATTTTGATGATGCGAGTCGAACATAAAATTGTGGAAAATGTGACGTTTTCCAACCGGCGACGGTGACGATGAACTTTTCCGGAGACTGGAGCGTAATTGAATCAATTTGTTGCTGCGTCTGAGTACTCCGGGCCGAAATAGTGGCCACTGGTTGATACACATCACTCACACTGATAAAAAAGCACCTCTACAATGTTTGAGGGAAAATATGTTTCTACCAAACATCACTCGTCTCGCAATTTAGTCGAGCTGGCTTTTTATTTTGGACGTGTGAAATTAAATTCTTCCATCAACATTTTGCCAAACGCCGCTTCACTTTGAAGTGTGGTTTGATTTGAAAGTGTTGATTGAGGAGTAAAAATCGATTGTAAAATGGTGCAAGTGAAAAATCTCCTTCTAGTTTCTTACACAGCTTTATCAATAACATAGAGGGTTTCGATTCATATAATGGAATGTTTCAATAGGTAGAGAGAACATTTTAAAGGCATAGTGGAATGTTTCAATAGGTAGAGAGAACATTTTAACAGCATAGGGGATATTTTCAATCGGTTGAGCCAACTTTGCAACCATATAGAGGAATGTTTCAGACAGCCAGGGGAATAGTGCAAATCCACCGGGGAGCTTTGCAACCGGTTGAAAATATCCCCTATGCTTTTAAAATGTTCTCTCTACCTATTGAAACATTCCACTATATGGATCGAAACCCTGCACAATAATATGAACTACTCTTCCTCGATCTCAACAACATTTAAGTCAAGTAAACAAACCTACGGCAAGAGAAAGCGATTCAAGATGATCTGTAAAACTGAAGCAAAACAACTCTTGATTTATTCGGGACTAAATCTAACATCGTAGGTCGTCACATCTTTTTCCCTTTTTTCTTTCCCGCGGTATCGCAACCGATCGGACGACGGGCCCATGACATGATAGAAAATCTAGAAAATCCAGCCCCTTGATCTATGACCCAATTAGTGCGCCGGGGGGGAGGAATGAAAAAAAAATACGGTAAGAGATTCCTCATCGCGGTCTCGGGCTCACATTGACCTAAAAGTGGAACACGCAGAACAAACCGTCGGCTCGAGCCGGGAAGGCCCTTCTTCGCCAGCGTCTAATTGCAATCCCGCGTCTCCTAAGAGACAGCCGTCGCAGAAGAAAACCGTTCCCGCGTGTTACTTCACTCCTTTCCCGATGGCAATGGGGTAGGGACATGGGGAAAATGGGGCTAAATTAACACCCAAAACCTTCGTTCGAAGATGCGATCTTCGAAGACTGAAACCGAATCCGGTGAGTCCCAAGCAATGTTGTGCAATTTATGTTTCATCCCATTTCCACCTCCGCTGCACGAAAAACGCTCGCTCACGATCAAACTCCCCCAACACGCGTGCGTGTCCTTGAAACATCATCACATAATTTTTAATCCCACTTTAATCTTCCCACGGCCGGAAAACCACGATCCCAATCAACACGCGGGTCCCGAAGCAAAACAACTCACAGTCACAGTTGGTTCGATCCAGATCGTGTTCGGCATCGCGATGCTCGTGAAAATTTGTAAATATTTGACCAAAGTTGTGGCCACCATTAGGAAGGACAAGATGAAAGCATGCATCCGTTGACACGAGGTTGCTTGTAGGCTAAGCATGTGTTTGCTAAAAGCACCTGTTGCTTGAAGACAACATAAAGGACAAACGTTCGAAAATATCGGGGAAATTCCGATGTCACACGCCTTTCAGGTATGTTTCATTTTGAAGGCCATAAATAACCATCAATTTACGTAAGGAGAGCGGGAAAAAGATTTCCACGTAGCATCAACCATACGATCACTTTGTGTCACAATATGTTTTTGCTCCCGTACGGTGATGATTGTGGTGTAAAAAACATTACTATTTTAATCTTTTCCAACACCCCAAAAAAAAGCCGCACAAACTGCTCAAGAAAACTTCTCCAACGTTTCCATTTATTATCTTTTCCAGAAAAACGTCAAACCGGAGAAAAGACGGGAATTACTAGTTGAACTTCTCGGGAAAGCAAACAACATAAGGCCACGACCACCACCGGGGGCTTTGTTGTTCCGTTTTCCGGTCGGGCAATAAAACTTTAGTTTCCTTCCTCCTCCTTTCTTCCTCCCTCAGAACACACCGTAACAAATCAAAGTAAACCCGAAGCCCCAGAATCGCCACAAACGCCCGAACATTTCGTCCGGTTTACGAAACGGGCGGAGAAAAACTTTTCACACAAAACCCCTCTGGAAAACTAGTTTATCTTTCAGTGTCTCCTTGGTTTTTTTTTTGCCTCACGGAAACTAGGAAAGGAAATCTTTGATTGGCCACCCACAGCCCGGAAAAGCAGCTCAATAAATGTTTCTGCAAAAAAGTTTGCGTTTTCTGTCACATACATTCTTTCTTATTCCTTATCGATGCGGTGGTGGTTGTTGATGTTCCAGACTTGAGGCCTTCAGCTAACGCTTCCTCTCGAGAGACATCTCCGTGGAAAACTTTACGCCTATCCGTTCCATTGGCCTACATCCGGAAACGATAACAACGAGACTTGACTTTAAGAGCTCCCCGGAAGCGATTTCATTTTATTGTGATTCCTTTTCAGTAACATTATTCCTCAGAGCACCTCCGTCTTATTTCAAGACTTTTAATAAAACATCCTAAGGACGTAGATGAAAAGTGGAAACATAACATTCTTTTCGCTTCCTTCCCAGAATGAAAAGCTTTTCTTCAGGAGAGGATTTCCCCAAGCCGTTCGAGTGGGAAGGATTTAATTTCAAAACCTCCCTTCCGGAGTTCGCCATTCGATTTAAATCTCATTCCCAGCTCCTCAATGTGCATTCCGGACGGAAGGATGGAGCGTCGCTATTCGCGTTGGCGCTCCTGGGGACACTTTCCCGACGCCGGCCTCTCTCTCTCTCTCTCTCGGCAGCCCTGGAAGGTATTTATCTTTGTTCGCTACGGTGCCGCCTGATTCTACAATGACAGAAGTTTACCAACCCATCAGAGGCCGGGCCCGGGTAGAACAAAGAAGCGTCGGGAAAATGGCGCGTGTGGTCTCCGGGTTTCCTCTAGCTTCGATGGGGTTTTTATAAGGTCGCCCGGCTTCGAGTTCCCTCTCCTTGCGACGCACCAGACGGTCCAAAGATAATGACATATTTTTTCCATCCCCACCCTTCAGGACGCTTCCATCCACCTTCCCCAAAGTGGTATGTGTCTCGTGGCAGCGCAAACCACCACTTCCTACCCTGTCCCACACCAAACCAATGCATCCTGTATTGTTTTTCTTGCGCCAGAGCTGAAATAATAGAATTTCCGCTTGATTTTCATTTCCTTCCTGTTCCTTCCTCGTCCGTCTTGTTTTACTGGAATCTTTTGAAAGTGCACTGAAGAAAAGTGAAATAGGAGGAAAAAAAACCGACCCACTCTCACCCTTCGGCATGCCTTTCTCAACGACGAAGATTGTCGACTCTTTAAGGTACTCAAAAGGTTTCTTGAAATTGCATCACAAAAGGGCGGAAAATTGATGTTTTCTTTAGTGTTTCCTCCCCCGCCTTAATTCTTGGGGTTTGAAATTCGAGCTAAATAAATAAACAATCCCCTTGGCAACTAAACTCGCGTACATTATTTATGACAATATTAATGAGCGCACGGGCATCAAAATAAAGACAAGCAAAACACAAGAGACCACGACAAGAAGCTATTTTCATATTTTCTGAAGTCAAAACATCAACTTTCTGTGAAGCATTTTCCGCACCAACATTTACACACACACATCGACGCAGGCAACCGAACTACCCAGAGTTTATATTGGCCCTACATAGTCCCCAACATTGACCCTAACATTGACCAACACATCGACCAGCCGGGCGCGATCTAAAAATGGACTCATCGAATCGAAACTTCAAACGTTCCGTAACCCGGCAGCATGCCGGGGGATGTTGTAGACGCAAGAAAAATCGCTCTCCATGGTCAGCGAAGGCGAAGGGCCGCCGGGCGGTCAATGCCAAGTCCATACGTTCCCCGGGACAGTAATGTGGTGTCGAGAAACGCGTAACGACTACCGGCCAGTTCCGACGTGATAGTTCAATAACTTCTCCCGTGTCGGGCAGCACCTTCGAAGGGGAAAGAGTTAGTTTTTTTCCATCCCACCCAGTTTTTCCCACCCGCCGGTCAAGGTCAGATTAATGCAATCTCGAGGCAAACTTGGCCGGGAGCGAAAAACCGCCAGACCCAATCGGAGAGGGAACGGTGCTTAATTTATAATCTACCCATTAATTCTTTCCCGCGCTCCCTACCCCGTGCCCCCTCCCCATCGGCCGCGTTCTCCCAACCCTTCTATCAGAAACTTTAAATTAAACTAATCTTCCGATTGCACGGTTGTTCTTTGCTCGCGGAAGGAAAGTCTTGGGGGGAAAAAAACCAACCACCAAACACCTACTCCTGCTCTGCAAGGAAAATAGTTCGAAAAGATGCCGCAGGCCAACGGGGAGCATTCGCAGCATAGCGCCTGTGGGTGTCACGCAAATGGTGGCGCAATTTACAATCTCGTCGACTTTTAATTAAGTTCATTATTTTTGTGGCGCAAAAACGAACGGGACCGAACCCGATTGCGGTGGCAGGAAACCTACACAAATGGCATGGCTTTAAAGTCATTCCGACATCCGAGGCGAAGGATTGCCGTATTTCCGCATTAAAACTGCAGGATTGGATGCGATTGCTTCTGTTTTGGCCGAGATTCTTTGGCACCGTTTGTGTTATCAGGACTCTGCCGTACGAACGCTCCCTTCGTTCGTGTGGTTTTTGGCCGGAAAATCCCTTTCCCAAGGCCACTTCTGGAACCACATGGAAACGATGTTTATTTGTACGTTTTATAATTTCACATAATTTATTAATGACTGCGCAGCCGTTCTTCGTGCTGCTGCATGGTGACGCGTGCATCTCCTAGCAAAGGGGGATCGATGTGTGCCAAGGGAGTTAAAAGGGGGGAGGAGACGATTCTTCTACCCGAAACTTCCCTCCTCCGTGTGGTCGATCGAGAGTGAAAGTGGAAAATAACAACATCAGCGTCGAAACATAAACAAACCCCCGTTCCGCATTTCCGAGCCGAAATTTTCCCTCGCATGCTTCTTGCAGCACTTGAAGAGGTGTAGAAAATGTTGGTACATAAACAATGCAGGGCATCTTTGAACTTTGTTCCGAAAAAGTACGGTTCAAGAGCACAAGCCATGGCTACGGAAAGGGGTAGTGAAAAGTGTAGCCTCGAATTTTCCATCAGAAACGGAGAAAGCAACTGGGGAAAGACCAGAACATGCTTCAAATCTGTGACATGGAGCATAAACGCGTCGTCTAGCGGAAATTTTTTCCCCATTCAGGAGCATATGACTGTAGAGCTTGTGGTTTGGGAAATGCTGCATATTATCGTACATCTTAATGAGGAAATCCAGGAAAAGAGCCTACACACATTCCGTGACTAATTGAGAAAGGCAGACAGACTGTTCAAGCCAAGCACTCAAAGGGCTCCAAAACGGGAAAAAATGCTCTGCCAACGAGTTGGGCACGGGAAATGGTTACATTTTCCCCCCCAAAACCGGTGTACGCCGCGGCAATATATCATCACACGTTCAAGGCTCATTTCGTCTGTCGCTTTTTACGACAAATTTAAATTTATTCTCTCTCTTTCTCCTTGCAGCTTCCGTTCCGGCATGTGTTCCTGCACCGATGGTGCTTTGGTTGGCGGGAGGATCGTGAAAAACCCCACCGTAAAAGCGCACACCATCTTCTCGATTATCCAAATATGTCAAGTGCCCCCTACCCGGATGGTGTAATTAAACTTTATTTACACGTAATTTCGAATCCTTGCTTTACGATTTATTTAAAACGCTTTCCAAAACAATCACAACAAACATCTTGCGCGCGGGGAGGACAGAAATCGCACAAATCTGTCGGAAACATGTTGTTGTTCAAGTCTCCCCCTCTCACCATCCGGTTGGGAAACAAAATACCCAACTCGTCGAACGGAACGGAATTGAGTTTGACATACAATTCGTTTATTAATTTTAGTTTATGTAAACAGAAAAATATGGCCCGGAGTGCTTGGTCTTCTTTTCTAGATACTGTCACTGGCATTCTCCAGTTCAGTTAATACCCGACGAACATACCGGACAAGTAGATCGAAAAATCCTGTGAATTTTAACGACGAAACTTTACACGCCAAGCAACCGAACCGAGGAGGAATTTATCAACAATCTGAGACACCGAAAAAATAACACACAAATCCCGTCCAACAACATCCACACTGCGATGATGTATCTGGTTCCGTCTGGTTTGCGTGATGTGACGAGCGTTTTTATGACGCCACCGAGAGAAGAAAACGCATCGCCGCCAAGCATGCATGCACTTGACGAGTAAGTGAAAAGAGGTATTAAACTTTTTTTATGCCCCGAGGCGACGCATTGCTAACGGCACTCGACGAAACATTCCTCCTCCGGTTTGCCGAAAATAGTTCCACGAAAATCTCCAACTAGACCGTGGAAGTGTGAAAATATAGAAAACGAAATTCATTCTCCCGATCGCTCGTTTCATTCTTCCCCGCTCACTCGTTCGCTTCTTTGACTACACGACGTTCTGATTTTCCTCAGCCACTTGCCTTCTCGTCCAAATGATCGAGAGGCGGCGAGGAACGTTAGTTGGATGTTTAAATTTAATGAATTCGGCCGATTTCGTTCGACAGAAGCCATAACAAACTTTTGGGGACCCTAAAATTGCACACTTTCCACTTTTCCCTCCCACCCATAATGTTGTGACACATTTCAAATATAATTTTAATGCCGTTCGTCGCCGTATAAATAACTTATTTACTAACATTCGGCCAACACCATCGATGTTGCGCCATCCAAGAAGTGTAAGAGAGGTGTCAATAAAATGAACATCTCAAAACATTCCTCAAGCGAACCAATCTGAACGAAACCACACTCAGACGGATCTCAAATTACTTTCCCGTCCTAAGGTCTCGCCTTTGAAGGGTTTTATCATTTGAGGAAAAATTAACGCTTGCCGTAAACTTACACCCGGGTTGGCTTCCTCAAGAATCCAAAGGGTTCTAAACATCGAGCACCTAATGCTCCACAAACTCGTTCCCAGTATCGGTTACCTGGAGGAAAACCCCCCCCCCCCCCCCCCTTCGGAACCCTCATCGGAGCTGGGGTCGTTAGCATTCATAACCTCTAAAAATAGGTCCCTAAAAATGTGATACCCAAAAGGCCCTTTCGTCCATTCTTCCGCTACCGGGTCGGTTGGTTGGTTGGTGGTTTAGTTTGAGTGTTGATTAATTAGTCCCGCTGCAAACGCCCGTCGAGATGTCGTGTCGTGTGTCACCGACGACCCCGCGCTAAGGGACACCGGTAAGGGTTTTGTCAAGCCCAACATGACAGCACCGCTTCCGCCGGGTTCTGATTTCTGGACCGACTTGCACAGCAAAACACATACACGACAGCAAGAATCGACCGGGTTAATCCGAACATCTTCATTATTGGGGAGTAATACGGGACCATGTGTCATTAAAATTTCATCCGTCAAGTTTACTCATTTGTCTTTTCTCATCAATGATTAAGTCGCTGTAAGAAAACGGGAAAGAAATCACGTCATCCACGCAAGCTCAAAGCGGTAACGATGGTTTTTTTGTATCTCTGGTAACCATCTCAAATACCTCAGGGCCTTCTCGGAAGGAATGGAGTATGTGCCAATTTCTACCGCACGCCATTTCGCACCATTTTGCTTTGACATTGACCTCCATTCGAGCCAATCTTACAACGAGATGGAACCGGATTTGTGGTTTTCACAAAAACAGTGTGTCCCCTGCAAGCAATATCGTAAAAAAGTGAAATTAATCTCCCTCACAAGGATCTTGAGATGGCTACCATACTTATCCCTTCGCCAGACAATGATTATCTTCTTGCAGGAACTGCACTTTTTGCCATTACTTTCCATAATTGTTCTGCTCATCTGCGCTTGTGCCTTTTCTTTCGGGCCTTTTTTTTTAACTTTCACTGCTGATTGCCCGCAAGCCCTTCAACATGCGCCTCTGTCGAAATGCCGTGAACAGGGAAAGCAGATCACGGCAATTTGCAGACAATGCAGCCGCCCCAAACTACGTTTGCGAAGAAAGATAATCCACGACCCGGGTAATGATTATGACACCCGCACGCCGAACGTTCCTCGAAGGTCGAAGACGATTTCCTTCATTATCAACCGCAAGCGAGACCTCTGAATGTCAAACGGAGCTTACCTGCAAAGAAACCAAAAAAGAGAGAAGATTCGTTAGTGCGACCGTGTGGAAGTAAAGCCGGAGACTAGGATTAAGCCGTTTCGGAAGGGATCAAACAGAGCCATTGGTCAGCCTCGAGGAAAGGAATCAATGTCAGATACTGCTACGGACAAGCTGCAATTGAAGGACTTCCTCCTTCGTTGGACGACTCATTTTACAATGGATGGCTGCACGTGATCATGTTTCCTTAACAGCCCAGCGTTTGTGGTATGGATTGCTCAAGGATTCGAAATGCTATCGGAGGAAACGATGATTCGAAGGAACAAGTTGCACCGAAATCTCTTTTACGAGTACGAACCATGTAATCTGGCCTTTATCACTATTCGTGAATTGGATACGAATCCTTTCGATTTCCATTGCAATACGATATTCTTTTCGGATTCTGATCATATTTCTATTGCAGGTTGACCTATTCTGTGGTATTTTCTCACGTTCTTTAAGGGTGTATGTTTCCAAAACGACCCTGATGTAATATTGTCTTCATCATCACCGATGAACAGATGCGTCCAAATTGCGTAGTCAATCTGTCCCAAATTAGTCCCCTTGCCCATGTTTTGTGCTGCGAAAACAGAGACGATATTAAATGCCTAATCCACTAAAAGCCTTCGTCTAAATCGTCTCGCTACATTATTTGCATTTGTTTCCTGGAATATTCCAACCAGGTCTTTTAATTCTACCTTCGTAAGGCTACGACTTGCGAAAAACTCTCTACCTCTCACCCGGCCTTGACAACAGCGACAGATGTTCGCAAAAATCTCTATCCTTCAGCAAACAGCACCCTTATAACATCGGAATGGGCATGCGTATGTCAGCAGCAAAACCAGCACGCCGTACCTTTGTTCCCCGGGCCAGGAAGTTATTCATTTATTTTTGCTCAAGTATTTGAATAAGACTTATCGAAGGGCAGCGTTGGAATGGAGTAGGGAGACGACAGGGAGACCTTCACGTTTTTCATAACCTGCATTCAAGAAACAGCAACACTGGATGAGGCGTTTTCTGCAGCGTTCGCACAGGCTCCCGGCGACAGCAAAGATGTCTTCTGGCAAAGGCCAACCGTTTCAGGGTCTTTCCCTTTTCGCCCTTACCTTATTCTACCCTTCCAGGACACGCGGGGACCAACACCCGGGTGGTGGTAATGCAGTCGAAATGAAAATATAAACACTAAAAAGTCACGTACGGATGACATCAGAGACAACCGCAACGTTTCCCCGTACCTTGGTTCCTCCTTTCCTTCGAGGCCTCTTCCGGATTGCATGCCCTGCATGGCGATAATTATTTGACTCATTTGCTTTCGCTCTTCTCCGGTGCTAAGGAATTTTGCGGCATCCTGAGTTTTGCTGTGGCGTCTTTGTGCAATTTTTCAGCCCAACCTTTTCCTGTTTGCTGCTACTGAAAAAGTGGCGGGAATTGTCTCGTCATTCGCTCTTAGCAACCAAGCCTCTTTCTGTCTGCTGACACCGTGAACCGTAACTGTCAGAATTTCCACCGTCAGCGGTATTCATAAGCCGAAAAGTGCCCAGCCAGCAGCTAGGAATCTAGCTGAGTGAAGCGCAAACTCGTATCATAATTACAAACGTGTCCCCAACTCCACAGTCAACAGTACGCTCGCTGCACAGCCTCCTAGGCGTATACGGACTGGAGCTTCTGTGGTTTTCCATTCAGCAACCCTTCCAACTCCAAAGTGCAACCGAATATGGGACCGTCTCTCTTACCATATCCCAGTGGAAAGAGTAGCACCACAAAACAGTATCCCTCGCTGGCGGCAGACGGACTCCAGCCATCCGCCCGGGGCAAAGTTAAACTAAAGGGAGCTCTTAGATTGGACTAAGTCCCAGTTTTCTTCACAATGTCCAAAAGAGGGAAGGGTAATTGTTGCGTTCTACTCAAAGAATCAACAAACTTGGTTTCCATTTCATTTCCGAGTCTTTAGAACTAAAGAGCATGGCGAGTGAGTTGGTCCTTAGAGGAAAGTCTGGGTCTCGGGAATTCAAGTAATGTTGTCCGTTTCTATTTCTCTGCAACTGCCTTGCGATGTCTCGGATTTGCCCCAAAGTCTCCACTCTAACTTTACTGCGTTCCATCCAATTGGTTACCATGGTGAAAGTGATGCGGTTCTGAAGTTTAAATTCCTTCCTACCATCCGTAGACGACACCGGATTTGAGGCATGTTTCTGCGTTCCACTTATTGCTTGCTACTATAGCAACGGTTACAACACGCTCTAGTGATTCACGATTACTTTGTCGTTCAGAAAGTACTTGCCTACGAATAACCATCCGTCTTAAACTTCTATCGACAAAATATATTAAGGGTATCTCAAGGAGTTGGCCTTGCCAGCATCCTGTTCCGATCTGATTAATCACAAGCGAATGCTCCCACCATTTGTCACCGTTAAACACCAGATTTCCGGTCCGTGATTCAGCGCCATACGCGTGACTGTGCTCCATCTGAGCCGCCTGTAATTAGCTGTTAATAATTGATTTAATTAACTAGGATATCAGGCGGCGTAAAAAGGGTTCAGCGAAACGTTCCTCTATCAAACTGAGCAGCCTAGAAAACCATGTCTGCATAAAATCGCTAGTTTATGAATGCTTGGATGTAGTTCGGAAATAGCATTGAGGCAAAAGAGAGTTTGGATCGAAAGTTACGGCTTGAGATCCACCGAGAAATTAAACGTCCACCTCCGTCGTGACGGAAGAAGAAAACAGAACACGACCTTTACGCCGGGGCACTTTCATCCGAATCACACGAACGCATCACGAGCGAATTCCTTCGCTCCGAAACGCCTTTCTCTTTCGTCCGCCGAACTCCCGAAAGGAAGAAACATAGAAGCCAGCATGTCAAACATGCATGAAGCGGGGGGGAAAAATCAACGGAGGGAAGAGAAACAACGAATGACCGACAATCACGAAATCCATTTCACTTTCAAGCGCGCATCTCGTTTGCGCCAAGTCTGCCAAGTTCATGTTCAACTCCCACCCCCCTTTCATTGGCACTTCCTTCGAGTTCCCGGCCGGCGGGTGGTTGATTGCAAAATGGCGAAGGAATTTTCATTTGGCCTCAATCTCGAATTTCTCGGCGTTCCGACTCATCCCTACCGACTACTTCAGACATCGGGGGCTCAAGTGGCGTACGCTCTCAGCGTCATCGTTTGTTTCGCGAATTGCAGTGATGCGCTTTTGCCGAATAATTACTGCACCATTTTTCGACGTTCGACATCGAGTTTATCCCCCTTCGACCTGGAACGCTCCGTTTACGTATTTTGCTGTACATTTGCCAACCAAATGGACAACTGCTTGGCTACTGGCCATTCGCCGGGAAGCAAGAAACCAACATCATTTCACTCTCTCTTCTTTTGCTGTTTGCCACTTGAACACAGAACTCGATGGCGCCACCTCTCGAGCGGTTCCGCAGAATCCGCACTGCGTCCTTGTAATCAAACAGTGTATTTTCTTTCTTCGACCCTCCCCCCCCGCGACCGGTCCTCCGCGCGTCGGTAGATTTATCACAAAGCATATCCATTTAAAATGTCATAAATCTTCATTGCAATCAATTTGCGCACGTCGCAAACGCAAGCCGGAGGTCCGGTCGTGGAGCGATCGGATGTGATCAGAAAGATGGGAAGGAGCGGATGGGAATGATGACGGCGTGACCAATGACAAACAAAACAGAAATACTGGACAGCTGCAAAAAGTCCGCAACGACTCACGCTGAGTGCAACTGGAAACCATTCCCGGATGAATCTCGAACCACGACGACGATCGCTTTCTTCAGCCGCACCATTCTTCACCGTTCGAATAATTTGTTCCGATTCGTTCCGATCCGATCCACCGGACGGGTGATAATTAATGTGATTCAGTGGCATGTGTGTGTGTATGTGTGACTCCTTGCACAACACGAATCGCTTTCGAAAACGTCACATTCGCGTTAAAAGAAGTCTCGTGTCTCCGGGAACGACTGTTATTACATCCTGTCCTTCCGACCGCCCAAATCCCCACTCGGGAGGATATGGGAGGTATGGTGGGAAGAGGGGAAAAGTCATGGACGATCACCAACCGATGCAGCAGCAGCAGCTGCATCACGCGCGCGCGTCCGTACTTCCCGTCGTGAGCCTCTCCTGGGACGCATCCGACAGACGGCAACAAACGCACCGTCTTGACCCTTTCGGCGGGATACGATATCCGACGTGAAAGGGCATAACCCTTCGCAGACCCTTCTCCTCTTTGAGACCTACTTTCCCCTTCGCTTCCGCTTGAAGCCACCCGCATGGACGCGAAAGGCGATGGATACCTCACATGTCTCATATATCCGAATGTGAGCGGAACGCGGACTTCCAGGTCAAACGTCTCCCGACCGTGGGTGACTCCGGACGATTCGTTCGGCCAT
The DNA here is from genome assembly GCF_943734765.1 of Anopheles ziemanni. Lineage (NCBI taxonomy): Eukaryota > Metazoa > Arthropoda > Insecta > Diptera > Culicidae > Anopheles > Anopheles ziemanni. The sequence continues at coordinate 2,495,727 of NC_080705.1, forward strand.
CAGATTGGACCACCGGCCAAGAATGCACCTAGTCTCGGAACAGGCGCACCCTCCCCGACAGAAGTGACGTTCGCTTTCAATATCGTATCTTAATGAGGACCTCTCGGGACGAAACCAAAAAACTAAAACGCCTGCTCAGTTTGTGAGGTTAATTTACGAGAAAGCACTCCACACCCTCGACGATCCCATCGCGTGAAGTTCCGGAGGAACACCTCCCTAATCAGTGTTCCGATACGAGGGTCACGAAGGCGAGCAGATAAGCAGATAGGAAGCGGCGCGAAGGAAGAAAGCATGCCGAAATCACATTCCACGACCGTCGCGTGTAGGTTTTATTGGTTTCCTCCGCGAGATCGATACCGACTCCTAATGGGGCAATCGATTCGAGTTTGCTCAATGGAGGGCTAATAGGACAGATTCTGGTGGAAATAACATACAGTGATTTATATCCCAAGGAAAACACCGCTTCCAGTTCCAGCTTTCTCCCGCTTGGAAGAGTTCGTTTCTGCCTAGTCAACAAAAGTGACGATAAGAAACGTCAAACCGGCAGTCGCTTCTTTCCGCGGGAACTAGTTTGATAATCAATTTTTAAATACATAATTCAGACATAAATTTAAAAAAAGAAACTTATCGATACAAAGAGACGAAAAGAGTATGAATCCAGCGTTAAAAAAAGGGACCACCGCTAACTAACTTAATTGAAATTAAGCCTGATTTGATCTAACCCGATCGCTTCCGTGGAACGTTCCGCAACACAAGGGAAGTCATAAAGAAGCATAAACTAGGCCACTTTATTTCCACAATATGTAATCTCTCCCCCTCCGTAAACCGGCCCCCTAAGTTCCAATATTAGTCCGTTCGCGAACACGACCTCTTCTCAAACCTACCATTTCAGCTTTGGGTTTTTGCGCGGGTTTTGTTGGTGGGTGATGGGTTTGTTCGACTCCCGAGGATGCCGGTTGATTGTGGGCTTTCCTTTGCCATCATTGTAGCACAAAAAGCACCTCTAGCACACACAGAAAGGCAATGATTTCCAAAACGCCCCCGGACGAAAGGTAAAAATGGTGCCGATTATTAAAAAGTACTCAGTTTCCACGCAAAACGCACGAAGAATGGAAGAAAGAAATCCCCCGCAAGGAATTGAATTCGCCTTCGCGAAACTGATGCAAACGGCCATGCATTCGGTGTGTGCATCCATAAATTCGCCCGATTCCGTCGGCGTTTCTGCATTCATCTGCGGTCTTGCGGACAGCAATGAGCTTTTACTGCACATATAATTTCATATTCTAATATCCACCTCTGCCGCGCCGCCATGTGGGCATAGAAGAAAACTATTAAGACGTACGGGGCTTCGCGTTCTCATCGCACCTTTTGCGACCCCGTAGCTAATGGCGATGGCCAAACGGTCCGCCAACCTGATCATTACGAAGGGCCAAACCTCCTCCCAGCCCGAAGGCGGGCAACGTGGTCAATGTTGTGGTCGCGCAGAAGTTATGAGTCGTAAAGATCCAAGGGCCGGACCTGATCGGAAACCCAGGTGTGCCCCGGGAAAACTCCTTCATCATCGCGCGGTTTTCATCGTGCCCACCCCGCTTGGTTGCATTATTTTATGGACATTTTATGAACCATCGCGGGGGTGTGGGAAAAACGATCGCCATCAATCGCCCTTTGGGGCTTTGTGAAGCGGATTGAATATAGCGGAGAAAATGTGTTCGGTGAAGTTTCATTGGAGCAAGGGGGTTGGAAATCATGATGATGATGATGTTCCGGTTCGCACATTAAATGTCAATTCGATGCAGCTGACGGTTCGAAGCTGAGAGAAGGAAAAATACTTCAGCCTCGGGCTGGCCTTCGGGACCAGTTCGCGTTCGGTTCTGGAATAGGATATTAGACACAAACAGACAATGCAATTGTGGTATCTCCCACGGTCAAGGGAACCTCCCCTTCTCTTCGTTTTTTTTAGTTTGGATCCATTTGCATGGAAAGGTTTTTTGCCCTCCCGAGAATTCGTTTCAAGCCAGTACCGGACGTCAGCAAACTAGTGATGGGTAATTTCGACAAAAAACCGGAACCGCGTCCGAATGACTCCACCAATATCGGAAGCGGCTCTGGAAGGTAGGTGTAATACTCCGAGCTCAGAACCGTCCGAAGCCGCTAGTTGGCAGCCGGAGTCGTCGGAGCCGTCCGGAACCGTCCGGAGCCGTCCGGAGCCGTCCGGAGCCATCCGGAACCGTCCGGAACCGTCCGGAGCCGTCCGGAGCCGTCCGGAGCCATCCGGAACCGTCCGGAACCGTCCGGAGCCGTCCGGAGCCGTCCGGAGCCGTCGGAGCCGTTCGAAGCCGACTCCGGCTACCGTCTAGCGGTTCCGGACGGCTCCGGGTGACTCCAACGGCTCCGACGGCTCCGCCGGCTCTGACGACTCCGGACGGTTAAGGATGATTCCGGACGGCTCCGGACGGAATCGTAGGTTTTACTAGGCCGGAATCGGAGCCGGTTTAAAGATGCGTGGTTGGGGTACGGTTCCGATAACCCATCACTACAGCAAAACCTCCCTTTCCTCATCCTTTCTTCCGGCATCGCAATTCACATCCTGCCGAGGTAAGTTTTTCTCCACGTCGGTGAAAATCGTTACGTGATGCGCATCCGATGTGCGATTATGCAAAACTGTCCCACGAAGAAAACGTCAACCGTCGGTCGAGTTGGAAAAGTATTTTTACGTCCTTCGGATGGCGATGAAAAACGGAAAAACCCGTCCGAGCTGCAACAGCTGCATCCACTCGAGGGAATGGGAAAACTTTCGTACGCGACCAGTGTTTTGCAATAATGAATATCTAAACGCAAACGTCGCGTGGAAACTAAACCCGTGCGGACTCATTTTCCGGTTTCGAACCGTATGCGAACATGAACATATTTTCCTTCCCCGTGCAAACTTCGCCAGAATAGATTGCGGGTGATGAGTATCCCATTTCCACACGTTCCAGCTGATAATGGTGAGGAGGTTTTATCGGGAAAACCCTTTGCCTCTATCGGTGACAACTTCATGACAGACACCCGACGACAGCCGGTCGAATTAGGATGAAGTATGGACTGTTTTGTGCTAAATCATGGCCACCGGGTGGCCATACCTTTAATTGAAAATTCAAGCGACGGGAAATGACACATGCCCAGGACAATTATTTCCATTATTAGCATAACCGACCGAGGGCCGGTGATTTCATGGATTCACAGCGCAATCGATTGGTTTCTAAAACCGCAAACACCAATAATGCAACTCAAACCCCAATACCCCAATGCCACCCCTGACAGCCTCTCCTCTACCTGATGAAGGTTTTGACGTTTCGAAGCGACGATGTCAAAATGTCAAAGGTATTTGATCGGGGACTAATCGAGCGGCGAGCTCGCGGCCGCGAACGGTTTCTAAATAATTCATTCCACTCAACGCCAGCATTCGGTGAACCGCAAACAAACCCGAAGTTGCCTGCCGACGGAGGGACGGATTTATTTGCGAATATATTGGCCTGCGGTTTTCTCTATGCCAGTGAAGGTTGCTTTTCGATACCACAACAAACAAAAAAAAACAACGAAGGCTGGCGAAAGATTACCGGATGCAACTGCTCTCTGAAACCATCCCGATCGGAGGAACTCACCCACTCACGCCGGCGAATTCGAAAAACATCGACCAGACGGACTTTTCTCGCGTACCTTCGTACCTTCCACATTGCTTACGGCAACATTCTATCGAAGAATAGTCAAAACAACACCGGTTCCGGAACACCGTCGACGAACCCGGATCCCATTTTGCAACCCTCGCGGGTCTCTCGGTCAGTTTCCTTTTCCACCATCCACTCATTTTCATCTTCACTACCATTCCCACCCATTTTCCAAGCGAAATAAAACGCTACGCTCTACTGGACAGTTTGTTGAAACCCCGTTTGTTTACATTTTCCACCCGCCGGGCCGGGAAAACATGGCCCGCCGGGCCACGCGAATTTGTACACACACGTCTATTTTCCCCGGTAAACCAAACTCTCCGCCGGGCACGGAAATGGAGCTGGCGACGGTGAAAAATCTTCGACCGCGGGTTTACAACCCGAACTTCACTTTCATCCCGAAAGAAAAAAAAGCATTTATGTTTTCTTTGCCAATAAAAAGAGAAAAAAAAGCACCGTCGACGGCTTGCAAACATTTATGGCGCAGAAAGTGGGGCACAAAATTTGATAAACAAAACGCTACACAGTACCAACCCGGGAAAACCGGGAAGTCGGGAAGGAAATGAGTCGAACAAATGAGGAAAAACCCGGGCAAAGAGGGCGAATTAGCCTCCGCGCGTTGCTTTTCCACCGCCGAAAAGTGGTCTCTCTCGGTTTCCCGCTGGACGCACACATGTTGTTGTTGCTGCTGAATGTGGGTGGAATGTTTATTTTCCCTCCGGTACGCCCACCCTTCCCCCCCCCCCCCCCAACACCCCCCTCGTCATTGGCGGAGATGAAGGAAGAAAAGCGAGATCTTTCTCTCGGCTCGGCTCGTTACAGCCATAACACATCAATCGAAGAGATCATTGTGTAGACACGGTCGGAGGACGGATTGCAACTGTTGCCCCACACGAGGCCCCCCCTTCTCCGCTGGTCCTCCGTGACACCTCCGTGCGAGACACGCCATCGATCGATCGCTTTACGTTAATTTGTTCGGAAAACAACCACCTTCATCGCCCCCGGGAAGAAGATGGCAGCGTTCTCGATCATCAATATCACTTTCAACGACGTTGTCAATTGCGTCAGGTCTTCAGTTCCCCGTCTTGGGGGACGGACGATCATCTCCGTCGAGTGAGCTGTTGAATTTAGATGTTAAAACAACATCGCATTGGAATGTGATCCAATTCCGAAGCCGAACACACAAAAAGCTTGGGCAACTTTCGAGAAGGTAAACGCGTTTCTGTAAACCTCACGCCCTCGTCTGCATAAGGCACCTACATAAACACGCATACAGAGTGATAGTCATTGTTGGAACAGCGGCTCGAGGGAAGGAATAAGTTTAAGAATGTGGTCTAATGGCTTGAGGATTGAATTCTATCGATAGGAGGATTAGCAAATGTCGAAGCATGTGTGTCTGGGAAATAAATTGAAGCCATTCATTGACGGAAACATATGGACAATTTCTTACATCTTTCCCACACACGCACACGTACACTACAAATACGAAAAGAAGAAATGTACACCATCATCAGATTGACAAACAGACAAGGCGACAAACACTGGTCAGCAGAAAAAACCAGAGACCGTTTCCCATCGTGTTGTGTTGTGGTTGTTTTCCGTTAGCGACCTGCACCTTCCGAATCCCTTTATGCAAAGGAAGCAGGACGTTTCGATAAGGGACAGAAAACGCCGCAACATGAAACGCGCCCTCGAATGTGCAAGCGGGAATTTATCCGGAAAATAATTCGAAACGCATCGAAAACCAAACGATGAGGCCCTGTGAGTTGTGAACAACGATTTTCCGAGAAGGCACGGGAATACAATTCCCACCCTCTGGCATATGGGGTGGGGGGTGGAGCATATTATGTTCGCACGACGAAGACGAACGACAAACAAAGACTCGTGCTGTGATTGCGTCGCCAGGAGGAATATCAATATATCCCGAACGACGTTTAATTAACGATCGCACAGCGAAATATGCTACTTACACTTGCCTGTCAGCGAAACCTCTTTGTGTCCGGCTTGTGTAATTAATTGGTGCCCGGATATAATGGAAGGAAAATTACACTCGATTTACATGGTCAACGCCGACTCGATTATACTCCGCCCGGATGCACTTTCATTCCGCTGGGAAATGCGATCGATCCCCCCCCCATGCGGTGCGATTTATCCCCAAAAATCCGCTTTCCCAATTGGAACAACATACCTCCCCCCCCCCCCCCCCCTCACCCTCTCCCCTCCCATTCCCTTTTCAACCTTTGGGTGATCTTTTTAATTTCATCCCACTAGATTTGCGACCATCATAAAGGAATCCGAGCGCGAAATTTATGGCGTGAAATTAAATTAAAGCAAATAACACCACCACCCACCTCGGTCGATTGCAACTGTCGCATCGGAATTGCATCGTTACAGTGTCCAGAGACCTTTCACCACCCACTTTCTCGCCATCCCCCCTAGCCCCTCATTATTATTTCATCACCCGATGCATATTGGTTCGGTGGCGAAATATTGGTAATAATCACCGGTTGGTGGTGGAGGTGCGCTCCAAATAAATCCATTGTTTGTACAGTGTGAAAGGTAGCCACCACGTCCCTGTTTTTCACACAACCCCCCGGGCATTCACGCGCCCATTTTTTATGTTGGGCACACAGTTTATCAACTGCATAGTTCTCCCAGGAGGAAGGAAGCTTTTCGGATAGCAAAGTGGAACAATTTTATCATACGCGGATTTAAATATTTATCCAACAAATAGATGAGTTATTACCGTCGTCTACGAGCGAATAAATAATAGGCTCGAGGGAGCAACAACAAAAAAATAACGCCCCTGCACACATGCATCCCACTCCGAATGCAACTGTGACGGAATGGAACCGACGCAGTGGAAAACCAAAGCCAAAAAAACGTAGACCGCCACCTGGCACTACTTGTTTGTTTTTCAACAATAGCCACCCACACGCAAAGGTCGTTTATATTAGTGAGACGTGATTCTTTTTTTTTCAAAATTAATGATCAATTTCTCTCATCGTTATCTTCTTTCCTACTTTATCACAACGTTTGGGCGACTGGCGGTGTTTCTGTGTGATTTAGTGATGGTTTATGCTAGTAGCCGCCATTTTGAGTTTTCCGTCACCTTTTCGCGAATTTTTTTGACACCCACACACACTCTCGACCTGACGAAAGTGGATACAAATTACAAAACGGTAACGGTTTCGAAGCAAAAAAAATACTGGAAAATGGCCAACTCAACAGGCTCTGGAATGACACTTCGTTTTTTTTGCACGATCACAACCTGGCGATGATTCCCCTTCAAGCAAATGACGATGGACGGCACCGTTTTGCCGTTCTTTTTCTTTTTCTTTCCTTTCCGTCGCTTACCCACCCGATGTTTGGGAATCCATTTTTTCCATTTACATTTTTCTGTGCCATGTCTACTTGTCATGCATTTTAAATACACACATGTGACATTTATTTACGAGCGGCCCCCCTCTATTTGCCTCCCTCCCACTCGAGCTGGCTGCTAATGGATGCATTTTGGAGGCAAATAATGAAAAGCCTCGGACCGCGGCGGACGGTCGTCGGATGCATCGGAATGAAGTGTGGCATCGTGGAACAGAAATGAAAAAGAAAGGAACAAAGTGCAACAAACAAATAGCGTTATGATAGCACGACAAAAATAAAAAGGGTCAGCATAAAACGGCAAGGTTATGAGCGAACGGGGTCGCCGAGGTCGCGCGAGACGGGAAAATCAACGTGAGGATCACGGAATTGATATTTTATTTTGCACATTTACGATACGGTAAACAACGTGTGTGTGTTTATACAAATGTGCATCAGCTTGTTCGTTTGTAGTTCTCGTAATGGATTTATTGATGTGTCCGGGTTAAAACCTAACCGTGTCCAAGCGGAAATCGAAATTGATCCATGTAACGGGATGATATTCCAAACGAAAGGAAGCCATCCCGTTTCCGGCTTTCGATCAGTAAAGATTGGTTTGTTGGTTCACATTAATTTGACCTGTCTAAAGGATTGAATTACGATAAACCACTGATGAAAATTTCGTTTCGTTCGGTCTCATTTTCCTTTGCCTCCGGCGAAACGGTGACTTACAATATTTTCTGTTTTCACTTTCCCCCTATTTTGGTCGAGCCTTTAAACAAAGTGACCTTTGGGTTTGAGAAAAAGAAGCTTTTCGCGTACGCGAAGCACTTTTTTTCAAGTGCAAACGGAGGTAAAGTTTCTTCGACAGAAGAAAAAAGCCCCCGTTCGGACAGTGGCCAAACACACGGAAAGGTGAATGGGGGGGAGTCGACTTGACAGTGTTACAAAACGGTACGGTACCACTTAATTTCACCTTGTGGTTGGCGGTCGCCAACGAAGGCTCGGCGAGAAGGAGAATGCAAAAAAAATCGCCACCGGGGTCCCGCGAGTAACCCAACCCTCCCGGGCGCCTCAAGCATGCAAAGTGGTGAAAGTTGGCCTTGTGTTGGCCTGCGTGGCTCGTGACGCACGACCCTTGGACCTCCTACTTCTTCGTCCACGGATGTCGATGAGTCTGCGAAACATTTTTAACGAAACCGCAACGCGTTGGAAATTCCCTTTTAGCCGGATCCAACACATGTGGTGGTGTAAGAGGTAAGTGACACATCAACATCCGAGGCAAAACCAATCAAGCCGTATGACATTGGTTCCGATCCGGGATCTATTTTGTCCCCCCAAATAATAAAAAAAAACCCCCCCGTCAATCCATTCGGGAAGGTCATTTCGCTTTCACTTTTTCACAACCGAAGCGAAATGGCAAAGAAATGGAAAGATTAGCGTCCCCCCTCTCCGAAAGCGGTAGCAAACGGACGTCTCACAGTACGAGCCAGCACAGCATGAAACGCCCCAAACTCACCTCCCGGTAGTCAAATCTCGTTCGTTCGGAAAGCAAGAGTTAGAAAGAAACTGATTAAAACATCAGCAACAGATTGGAATCCGAAATCCGATGTGTCCTCCGAAGGGTAGATACGTGTTTATTAACCTACCGGAACCCAACGATGACGATGATTTTCTTTGTTGATTCTACCGTAAACCCCTTTAGAAAAAAAAGGCGTAGGGAAGCGAAACAGTGGTTTCCCGCCGTTACACGAGACAACCCACGGGGGGTTCCTCCTTCTGTTGGAGCGTGTGAGGTGAGAAAATAGAAAATCAAAATTTCTGACTGACAGCTGCCAACTGTCCGCCAAAGGGAGGGAGGGGGATGGTGGACGTTTAGAAATTTGCAAATCCGCAGGAAACCCATCGATGGACTCCCCTTAGCATGTGTGCAATATCCAACGTACGTGAAACTCTTCTATGTTAACCCTTCTCACTGGACGATGAAATAATAGCCACGTCGGTCCGTTGACATATCTGACCGTTCGGAAAAAGAGGTTTAAAAAAACCACCAACCACGCACAATTGATGGACAGGTCATTGTGCACCGGTTGTTGCATGCTGCGTTTTCGATGGACCACTCGCCGAACATGAAATTAATGTTTTAACAAGTTAATGTTTTTTGTCCTGCGTTGACAACATGATTTGTCCGGCAGCCAAGAGGCGGGGGTTGAAGAAGAGAGAAATGGAAAACAAAACAGCAAATTTACAAAGCGAAAAACATGTTCAAAGTCAAGCCCGCGTTCGCGCGATGATCAAGTGCGCCGTCCATTATTGTGAACTTCAGAACGAGATTTTATCGCTCCCGGTGTGTGTGTGTGCGACCATTAATAAACAGCGAACAGTACAGATTATGCTTTCATGGACGAAACATTACCGGCGGTCCGTCCGGTTAATTCGTAACTCATCTCATTCGCCATTAACCGGTGATGGTTTGCTATTATTGAAGGGCTGCTCTTTAAACACGCTTATCGCGATGAGGGAAACAACTTAACACAACCGTTTCATAAATGCATTGCTCAACATAAAGCGCTATGGATGTGTTGCATTTTGCCAGTTCGAGCGAGAAAAAGGTTCTTTAGCATTGCCAATAAACATAATTTCAATTGTGCAAAGTGTAATAGAAAGCCTCGAGCGATAACAATGCAAAACTTATTGCCTTAACAAGACCCATAACCAGGTTGCGGAACATTTGAGTTACTCAAGTTGATACAAAAAAGTCTTTTAACCGATATCGACAACTACCTCACCCCGTTTTCCTTGTGCATTATGTTCCGTTGCGCAAAGAGAAAACACTAAAACAACATAAATAAACGATCGGAGTGAAAAACAAAAACACAATTATTCATCCAAAGCGTACGAAGGAAAGCCCAGCGTTAAGAAAGCGAATAATGCAGCGGGGTTGAGGCTGATATTTTCATTCCCAAACGGGGGAAGAGCAAGGAAAGAGCATAAAAAGGAGGCCACAAACTTTGCGATAAAAAACGGAAGTTACAAGATGCACTCTTCCTCCCACCGGTTGCATTTCTTCAGGTGCACCTTCGAACAACTACACCGCATCACGAACGAAAACCGCGCGAGGTGCGAATATCGATTGAAAAGTGCCGATGGTAAGTAAGAAAGCAATAAAATGAAATAACCAATCGAACCGAACCGAACGGACAAATGAGGAAATTCCCGCCGCGAACTGGGAGTGTAAACGGCCACGGAGTATGCTGCCATAACCTCAATTTCTTGGGCCGTAAGACAACACACAGCTCCTCGTCGGGCAAGAAGCACCTTCCCCAATTACTCCTCGACCGAATGGGGTTAAGACATTGAAAACGAGACAGGCAAAAACATCCAACCCAAGGAGGTAACAAGAAGTTTCCCTAAAAGATCCTGTTACGGAAGCAAAAACAAAAAACAGAACGCTGGCCTTCATGCTCCCGAAAGCACTAGCCTGAACTTTGTGCCATTTTTAGCTGCTTTGCACCATTGAGCTGTCGCAGGTTTCGTAAACTTTTATTTCAGCTCGACCCTGACACGCTAAACTATTCATCGGAACTTGGGTTGCCCCTTGTGGGAACAACGCTAAATCCCCCTCGGTTAAAGTCCTACAAGTCCGTGTGCTGAAATATGGACCCTTTTTCTCCTAATTTTCATGACTCATCAGCTAAAGTAGATTCATCGTGTTCGCCAGAAACAAAAGGACTCCGCCAGGGCGCACGGTCATAAATCGTCATCCCAAGACATTCCTTCGGCGAAAGAATCCCTGCCGCTTCGAAGGAGATAGAAGAGCGACGCATCAAGGAGGTGTGGAAAAGGCCGCCGACTGAAGATAAATCGATCCTTTTAAGGAAATTAAGGTGAATCACAGCTTCTCGACTTCACGCTGCCGATGGACTGTTAATGGTTGGAGATTTTCATTCGTCTTTTCGACTAATTGAAATTTATTTCTCCGTTCTCGTTCTCGAGTCAAAAGGGAGATTGATTAGAAAACAATCGGAACACAGAGCTGGCAAAGAAATGGGATCACCGTAAACTTCTTAAATACTGTCTAACATGAAGAACAACATGGATATCTGACCTTAGAACAGGAAAGTCAAAGAACCAGTCAACCAGAAGAAAACATACCTGTGGAAAAGAAAACAAAAAGAGAATGTTAGAGAATAACGCATAACTAAAAACTATTCGAAACTGAGGTGTTTTAAATATTTCCAATATTTGATGAATAAAGACGTTCTTCCTGGGCCTAAATCAACATAAACATTCTCCCGCAGATGTCTGCACACAGAAGCGAATATTTATGAACACAAGTCGGTCCCCTTCACCGTCTGGCATGTCGTATGATGTGCGCATAAATTATGCACTTGCCACTGTTTTCCCTCCGAAAGGCGCACAGGAAACTTGACAAAATCAAACGACAGCCCTCTTAGTTTTCCCGGATTTTAATTGTTTCCTGAGCAACTGCGAACCCCAAAATCGGTAGTCTCTCGCTCATCAAACACATTCTACCCGTTGTTCCTGTGCAGGCACATCAAACAGGCAATTTCTTGTTTCCTTAATTTGCCCAACCAAACAACACCACGGAGTGCGGAACACATGACAAGAATTCAAAAGAAGAGAGAGAGTGAGGGGCAAAAAAGGGATATTCAAATTTAATGAACCACTTTCCCCGATGTCCCGAACACAACCCTCCAAACCCCCGTGAATGCAGAAAACCCTTGTCGTCAGTCAAAAACTTCGATTAAAATCTTATTTTCAACACTTCATCCACAGAAGAGTTTACCCTTTCCCAGCGAAAACCGGTCCTTCTTCCAATGCGGCCCTTCCGTAGGGAAGGCATCAGAGCGTTCGGGACACCCTACTACTCTTGGGAAGATCCTGACGCCAGGATTGTTCATTAAAGTCGCGCTCAGACCCAGCAAAATAAAAAAGTTTCTCCAGTTTCGCCGGATCTTAAGTTTGCACGGTGTGTGTGGTGAAAGTTCCTTCATCCGGCAAACGTGAGCCTTCGCTTGCGAACCTTCGAAGGGAACGGGAAGTCGTCTTGCACCTTATTGTCACGTACACTGGGAAGGCAAAAAGGGGCGTGGGCGCTGGGAGAATTCCGATCGGAGACGTTGGCATGCAAATATCATTAAAAAGAGACCGGATTTTCACATTTTTCAACGCCTTTAAATACGCCTAAGAAATGACAAGACACATTGTCAAATTAAGTCAAACGGAACCGGCAGTCGGATTGCCGTTGAATATTGCATTTCAACGATTTTCATTACATGGGGAAAATTTCTCCCACCTATCGCACACGCACGCCATCCTGCACGCCAGGAAAATCCTGTGGAAAATGCGGGTTTCCCTCGATTCAATTAAAACTCCAAAAACCGAACCACCAGTGAAAGCATTTGCGCACAACGAAAACATTTAATTTCTCATTCCCCTTATCCGGCTTTCGTGCGGCCGATTTCCGTCGGCATAAAAGACCCCGACCCACGGCGCGATTATTGTCGCTCACCCATAAATCATTTGCATTCGCCGGCAATTCGCGTCCGTTAATTACCTCTCGCTCCCTTTCGAAGCGCGAAGCCAAAGAAGGTTCCCGAGGGACACATTTTTCATCGACGATGGATTCGATTCATTTCGTCCGGGAATACGGGCTCGAGACATTTCTTAATTCCTTCCTTCCTTGAGTGGACAGCGAGAGTGTTTTCGTGCTTCCAGAATGGACAAAAGACTTGAACGACCGTCCGGAAGGGCAACTCTCCCTCCTTGCGGAACCAGCGTTACATTGCTTGTAATTAGTGATGAGAATAACGATTCAGGAACGTGATTCAATTCAGAGTGAGTGAGTAAGAATAGAGAGTCAGTTCTTTAATTCACTCAGTATGAATTCCCAACTGACGGCGACGTCGATTGACACAGTGCGAATTTATTGGCTCATTGAGAATGTATTGACTCGATGGAGTGAATTGGCTCTGGGAGTGAATTGGCTCAGGAAGAGTGCATTGACTTAGGGAGTGAATTGACAATTTTGCAAGCTGAAATTACGCACTTTTTCGATGTATAATTATTGATGAACTGAACTGATCAGTTTTGAGCTCGCAAAATAGTCAAATCATTCTGAGGAAGCCAATTTACTCTTCCTGAGCCAATTCACTCTTCCTGAATCAATTCACTCTTCCTGAACCAATTCACTCTTACTGAGTCATTACATTCACACTGAGCCAATACATACTCACTGAGCCGAACCATTAATGAGCCATAATAAATCATCTTAGTGAATTGAATCAACTCATTCATTGCGATGCATTGGCTCACTTACCCACCCTGACTCAGTTTGCACATCACTACTTGCAATCCGTTGGAGGGAAGGAAAAAAAACCCGTGCAGCTGACGAGCTGTAACATTAATCTCATTATTAACATCGCGATTACTCGCTTCATTTGATGTTTATCAAAAAAAAAGGAAAGGATCACTTCTCGCCAGGTTAAGGTGAAGGTTTGTTACTTTTGGCACCCTTTTGAACACGGTATTGCATTTGAATAATTAGGTGAGTAAGCTGCGATGAAAGCAATAAAACCACCATGTAATCAACCTGGATATAATCAAACACTTTATGACTAAAGAAAAGTAAAAGGGAAAATTCTGGCTTGAGAAAAATACACGCAGAAGGCTTTTTCCTTTTCTTCTAGAGAAAAGAAAAACATGGGGCGATACATTTTTCAAACCAAGGGGGAAGTGAACATAATAATAATTTGTTACTGGCGTCATATTGGCGGCACGACTTTGCCTTTGCGCCCGACTCTCTCTCCGCGTTAGACAGACTGTCGGAAGTAAACGTCGCATTCTTGCAGCGGCCTCCAAAGCGTTGGGAAAAACTCACCCTTCCTGAAGGGACGGACAAGACAAGGAGGTTCTGCCCCCTGCCTTCGTGGTTCATGTTTGTTTCGCGCCGACGATCGAATTCTTCCCCTCTGCATATGCTCCGGGGAAAGTTGGGCGCGATTGAATTTCATCGATCGACAATCCCTTATCTTGCGCGCCGGGGATTTTCCAGTTTGCCTCTCAAGGGGTGAGGCCAATAGAGTCATAGACAATGGTGTGAGAAATCGCAGCAAATCAATCGATTTAAGTGTTTGTCGACGCCGTCCGATAAACCGATGGTTTGAGTAATTGCGTTTGTTTTAGACCATTGGCAGGAAATTGGAAATAACCAGCATTCGGTGGTGTCTGGTGTCAATAAGGAGGCTAACTAACCAGACTTAAGTAGGAGATTTAAGGCAGATTTAGGATGTATTTTAGCGAATGTCCTCGAGAAGTTTTCTGTAGCAAATTCTTGTTCAAAACTAGAAAAACCTCCATACATAAATTTGTCCGTCGTCTCGTGGTCAACAAAGGAATTTCATTTTACTGTAGATTATTTGCATTCTCGTACAAACTCGAGAAAAAACACTTGTATCCACCCGTGTCTCGCCGTTTAGTAAATATTCCAACTTAGTTTGTATGTTAATTTTCCGTGATACCTTTTTCCGACCGAGGGGATTATGAAAATCCTCCCTCAGGAAGGGTGTGTGGAAAGGTATGCGAATTTTCAACCTTTGCGTTTCGCTTCGCCGGGACGCGTGTGCATACCAGTTTCTCCAACGTTGGGGAAATACGTTGAAAATTCGGTTTTTCACCCAACGCCTTGGAGCCATTCGAAGCGCCAGTGTTTGTTCGCCTTCCGGCGCCTTCCGCACAAAAACAGAAAAACCAACCGATTCTAAGGTAAATCTATTTGTTTTAGTCGCTCGCACAGCGTTTTCCCCCTGTAACTGTTCGTTCCTTTATTTACTCGAGTTCCACCCTCTCAACGAAAAGCCCTTCGAGTTACCGTCTAGCGAAACCGTGCCGTTTTCGCAGCATTCTTTGAAGTGAGAGGAACCATTTGGTTGCCGCATTGCAACAACGATTTAATAAGACTTCTATTTGTCATGAAAACATGTGTAAACATGGCCCCCGGGCAGGCACCTCTCGAGCTTCTGCACATTCTGTGTATCATGGTTTTTGGCGGAAACGGTACTGTTAAATGGACACGGGGATATTCAGCTTTTCTTCATCTTGAATTTTATGTAGAGTAAAAGCAAGGCGTTGTTTTACGCCACCTTGTTGATAAAATTAAATCACAGCCTATCGTCTTACCACTCCACTGGGATGTTCTTTTCTTCAGCAACAAGAAGTAAGACTTTCCCTTGTTCCGATGAAGATTTTGGAGAAAGTCATGTAAAATTCATAAAGCATCTTGAAACCACCGGAAATAAAGAAGCAAAGAAAAATCGAGGGAAGTAGCGCAAAAAAGAATCAGACTTGTCCATAAAAGTAAAAAGTTTCGAAAAGTATCTGGTAGTGGAAGCTTATGGAGAGTTCACTCCTGAAAATAGACGACAGATTTGGTATTAAAATAACGCCCTTAAAATAATACATTAAGCCGCTTTTCCATGGGACAACTTTTGACGAGTCTTGCGATAAATTTTTAATGGGCGAAAATTACAAACACTTTCGCAAGAAGGTGTCTATCCGTCGATTCCAGTGTGAAAGGTACACGGAACCGAACCGGTGCAACAGATGAAAGCAACAGCCAGCTTATGAACGCAAACTCCCATCGCATTATGGCGACTGACAGAATTATAATCAACTCGTCTGCTTCTACACGAAGCGAAAAAATCCAGCTTTGCATCCGAAAAGTGCCGCTTCCTCGGGAAAATGGAAACCAGACATCCATCCATCCACTGCTGACGACGCTGGCTTTCGTACGTTTCGGTTTCGCGTTCCGTAAATGAATGAAAAATCACCTTTCACACCGACTTAAACCGATTGGACACCAACCGAAAAACGGTGCTGGTACTGAAAATAAGATGCTTTTCCGCTCGCCTTTATGCACCGGCGTCGTCGTGATGTTGGTTGGTTGTTCTGGTAGCAAATAATTCATCCCAAGCACCTGCCAACCGTGAATCAACTTTCACTCGGTGCCACCTCCCCTTGCCCCGAACCTCGTGCCAGTCGTTTGACTTTTTCACATCCTTCACTTCACTACAGCGAAACTAAATTATAATTTCACCATTGCGGCACCTTCCGTCTTTTTACCACCACCTTTCCCGTTCTCCCGGAAAATTATTCCACTCTGCAAGTGAAATATGGCTTTTCGTCATCGCGGGACGAGTTTTCCCCCCCAAATGAGTGGAAAACAGTGTACCACTACAACAAACGCGCACACCGACCAACAACTTTTCCATCCTTTAAGTTTTGGGAACTTTATAAAAACCGAAAAACTAACAGACTCAGACTGGAAAGTGGTCCAAGGTTTGTAAGAGGGATGGGATTTTGGTCGGGAAAAATTCCATCGGGAGCCTGGAAAAAGGCATACTCTGACCTTCCCACCTATATAGTTCCTTACTTATTGAAAACCGCTGGAAGTCTATGACGAACCGGAAAAGAGCAAACAAAACAGAAGTCTTCGGCAGAGCATCTTGTTGCCTCGTAAAAAAAAACGACGAAGGAATCGTTTGAGCTCGGTGAAAACGAAAGGAAAGTGATGGATTCGTTCGTCCCGTCATCGTTCGGTTGCAAATTGCGGCAAAGTTACGGCAACCAAACGAGTACCGTCCCGTCGTCGATGAAGTTCTAGGTTTAATAACTTTCTTAAGTTCTTCTGTGCTCGGGGGCGAATTTCCCTCCACTGTTTTGACGGACGCAAAAGAAGTGCTTGCAATCAACGTTTCAGAAACGGAAAGGAAACGCTAAACGAAAAGCTTGAAACATAACCATTTGACATCGCTGGAAACTCTACGCAGATTTGCCACTTTACATTAGTCACCCGCCGGCTGAAGGAAGCGGGAAATGGACGGCAAGATAATCCGGTTTTTCCTAACGACCAAAACCGAAGACGCCCGCGGTCTGCACGCCCGGAGGCATCACTTTGCGGTGACAGGCTTAGTAGCAATAAAACCGATTTGACAAGATCACAAATGTCAGATAAATCTAACCGCGAGCGAGGCTTGGAGGCATTTCAACGGTTCGATTCGTGTGTTTGCGTGCGACGATGTGCATGATTGCGCAGACAAATCCAAGCTTTGTGCATCTGATTTTTCTCTTTACGGTTCCTTCAACATCTGCATGTCCTTGCTTTTGCGTTCCCGAGAGGTTTAATGCAGACTATTTTTGTTTTCAACGATCAGGTGCATCTTGAGGATGGCCAAGACCTTAATGACTTCCGGTTTAAGTCCCCAGAGGATACCTTTATTTTTTCCTCCAAGGCAAAGCTTCACTAAAGAAGATTCTTTTCGTCCGTATAAAATCCTCTAGAGAAGTCACACAATGACACTATCGCTGTAGAACGTCACCAGCTTTTTTTCCGACACGCTCATTCGAAGCGATTATTCACGTCCGCAATGGAACCGGTATGTTTGCCTTGTTTTTCACTGCTTTCCATTTGCTGAAAGAGGCTTTCGTCGACGGTAGCAAAAACAAGGACCTATCTATACGAACCGATTTCCAAACGAGAATATATTGTCCGGGGTAGAAAGAGCTACTATGATTTATTCGCCACGTTTCCCGTGAAATCCCAGACCAGAGGGCTTTACGGAACGGTCAAAACAAAGGTGGAAATAGAAATGATGGTTAGAAATCACGCGGCTGACGATGGATTTGGATGGAGAAAGCGTGAGAGCGAAAGAGATGGGAGTGGTTGAAAAATGACCAGAGTTGCCCGGCTTTTCCATTATTTTTGCAAGCGACACAAATTCGTACCATCCAACAATGAGTCCCCGAATTTGATTTGAAAAAGAAAAACACACACACACGCGCGGGTTTTGCACCTAAGAGGATCTCGCTTCCATGAAGAGACATAAACATACGGCCACATAGTGTTGGGGAGAGAGGTGGAACGGGGGGGAGGTTCGGTGAAGGATTATCACACCATAAATCCATCAGTCGCATGTTTGGCTTGTCGGTGGAAACTGCATGGATGCTCCTCCTGCCTGTCACAAAAATGTTTCCGCTTGACTATGTTTTATATCATCTGTTTTTGAAAGGCTACTCTAGTGTTCCATTCGCTCCGTTGGCTAGTTTTCCTCTTATTTATTTTTTGCTCTCGGATGGAAAATGAGAAATGTCGAAAAAAAACCATAAAACTATGAAATCAAAATATTTTGCATAAAATAATAGAATTTTTTTCAAAGCCAATATGAAATCGATGTGAAATTATGCACATGTTTTCGATGAAAGCATCAAACACACAAAACCAATGTTCCCCCCACCCGATTTGCATAACTACTCCAATTACAGCCCATCGAATGGCATTAAACTGCCTCCAAACACTTAAAATGAGGTACATTTCATGTTGCGAAGCGACCCTTCAACCTCTCTTACCCGTTGATAGTGATCTAAATTCGAGCACAGCACATACACAAGTTACATACAATTTGCCAAACCAGCAGCGTGCGGAAGAAAAAAAGGACGGACGCGTTCGGAATGTGAATGGTGCGACCAAAGTGGTTGTTTTTCCCGGCTGATGTTAGCGCAAAACAAGAAAAAACCAACGAACGATTTTCCCTTCGTAGGATGGGGCGAGAAGTGCCAGTGAAAAATGAATCGATTCTCGGAAAGTTGGCTAGAAGAGGGGGTGGTGCAGCATGATTTAATTACACCGATAAGACTTACTTGACGCCGACGTCGGTAAGAACTTCGCCAATGGCGGACCGAAACGATGGCGCCATTCGAGAGTGTCCCGGGTCTGGTTCATGTCTGGCGCGTGATTCTTTGATCTTTTTCTATGTGTGTATGGTTTTTTTTTTGTTGCGTTATTTGACTTCAAGTGAAGCCTCTCAGACAACGCGCGGGCGGCCTCTGTCCGTTTGAAAGCAGATTGCGATTTGCGCTGGATCCGGGTTTTTTTTTTACTATTTCGTGTCGAGATAACCCTGATGGGTGTTTATGTGTGTGTGCCTGTTAAGTGCAAATTGCAAACAAATTCCACCGGAAGTGAATCGTCCGCACGCGATGGAAGGAATTCAAACACACACACGGAAAATTGCAAAGTTTGAATATAACAATCTGCCCAGCCATTTTTATAAACGACACGGGACGGTGTTTGTGGAGGCGAAATTGTTGCTGAACACGCAAACATAAAGTCATAATGGCAAGCCCGGGAAGGGAAGTGAGAGTTGCCCGATGGAAAAGATAGTGGGACAATTCAAGCGAGAGTGAAAGGAGTTTTGGCAACCATAAAAATTAGAGTCCAACAAAATCATGCCATCCGAAAATCTAATTTTACAATCAGCAAAATTCATTGAAACTCTTATTAAAGTTTGTAATCTACCCATCGATCAACGTCAGGGGTCAATCCAAAATCGAAACACTAAATAGCACTATTGACATCACAAATGGAAAAGGGAACACTGCAAAACATCCGAGGTGAAAAATCAATTTTCAACCGCCTAACGCCAACTGTTTCGGCGGGGAAAACCCGGCTGCAGATACCGATTTCCAATAAACGGGCGATACGCCCGTGTCGTTACAAGGAATTACCAGGCATCAGTTCCGGGTGGCTGGAGGATTCATGAATGTAAAGTGGAAAGTGGGACATGAAAAAAAAAAAAACGACAACGACCAACCGTGACTGACTGACTGGCGGCATGAACTTTATCGCTGCACTGAATCGCTTCCGGCCAACTGTCACGCCTCGCCTTTGACTGACGTTTGTAAAAATATTGTCACTATGGTGTCGTTAAAAAAATACTTCAACCCCTGGGCGGATTTCCCGCTTGCATTTCCCTTAAAACCACTCCCAACGAGCGAGAGAAAAGGATGCGGTGGAATACAAAAAAAAAAGAACCGGGAAAAGCTAGCGATGCCTGCTTTGATCATCCGCGAATTGGAAAATGACTTTTCGTATCAAATGGAACGCCGATTCCGCGGGAAACGGGCTGCTTGGATGATGGGGGAAAACGCAATTTTCTATCTCTCTGATCATTCGCCTACACCAAGTTTAGTTTTATCCCCCTTCCCAACCTCCACCCACAACCGCCCCCGCAGTCGTTCTCGTTTCCATTTTCCACTCAAATGCACAGCTGCGATGCCAAACGATGCAATACAAAAAGCTCCAGACTCCCACGCGGCGGTCCTGGCTGGGAGGAGGTTGGAATGGGGCGGGAAAGCTTATTTTCCATTTCGCTGGCCGATACAGCGTGCTCTGGCGGCCACGGCGTGGTCACATTTTCCTGCACAACACACACCAGAAGTCCAAATCCGGATGTGCCGTCCGTTTCGGTGAAAGTCGCGCAACGACGACAGAACCCGCTTCCAATAATACGATAATAATGTAGATTAAGGAAAGGGAAGCTCTCTCTAGCGTGCCCTATTCATGCGCGCGGGAGGGAAATAAAAATTTCATTCGATTTTCCCACCTTTCGATAACGAGCAACGAGAGTTCGAGTTTGGCTTTCGAAAACCTTCCCTAAGCTTCCCTTCAATTCAGCCGTTGCTTATCGGTAGCTTTTTCGCCGATATATGGTGGACCTATTTTACTCCCGATTTTCCGCGTCCGCAACATCGGCAGCACGGGATAAAGCCGACTTTGCTATGGAGCTCTCAAAAGTAGTCTTTCACCCGTTCTCCCTCGAGTGCACTGTGGGGACAAACAAAGCCGTAGTGGCTCGGGAAAAAGCCAGGGAAATGTTGTTATCATCCGTGGCCCACGCCAAAACCAAAAAAATAACTCTTTCCCAACCTTGATCTACCCTTCTCTCCTCCACACAGTGCTTCAACAACTTTCCGAGCAGAGATAGGTAAAGGCTAGGAGGACACGCCGACCATTCAATGAAATGAAAGTTTTGTTGTTGTCCCGGACAACGATCAAGGTGTGGCTTCTTGTGCTGCTTTCGTTCAGTTCCAGTCGAAAAGGAAATGGTTCGCAACGACGAACGACGACAAACACACACGGGGACAGGTCGGGATCGTTAAAGAACGCCCAACGTTCGGAACGGACCGGGAGTGGATCCATTACAGTTAGCAACGAAATAGCATCTGCAGCACAATAAATAACGTGCAATTAAACTGATAATTAATTAGGAATGTCTTTAAACAGTTTAATGGAAGCATAAATTACAGATAAGAGATGCTCGGTTGAAGTTCGTTTTTTTTTCGGTAGACGGTTGTTTGAATCCGACTAAAAAATAATCACATTTCAAATTGAATTGATTATTCAATAAAAGTGAAAAACACGCTTGCCATAATTTATACTTATCACGTTCGAATGTAATCTTTGCACGTTGAACTGTAATTGAGAACTCACTTTACCGGGACGGGCTTTCGTGAACGAACCTAACGGTGTCTGTAGTATCGGGCAATGAAATTTCGGACGTGGTACCATGTTTTTTCGACCATTACCATTACCCTCCTCCCCCGTCCCTTCCGGAAGTGGCGATGGACATCGAACGAAAATCAAGTGTTCTTTCTTCTCCTTCTCCGAAAAACACGTCGTTGTCGTCGTCGTCCGTCGAACGAGTACGTGTTGTTTTGGTGTGCTTATGATCATCAACCAGCTTACGATGCACCCCGGCGATGCAAGCACAGGTGAATGCAATGCGATGTCGATGGAACCGGAAGACATAAATACCGAGCGGGGGAAAAGGGATAAAGGGAGGTACATAATCTGCAAACAGAGCGTCCGGGATGCGAGCAAAGATTCATCGCCGAATCGGTGGATTTTTCATGCTGGTAGTTTCGGGTTTGGGGCGTACATCCTCTTTATCAACCTGCCCTTTCCTCCTCCATTTTACCGAAAAACATCGAGGAAGAAAATAAAACATGATCGAGGCATGTTGTCTTGTGTGAGATAAAGTTCGGCGGGAAAGCGCCATGGCAACACATCACGTCCCTTTTCCACCAACGTTTTCCCGACAAAACAAACACACACACATACAACTCCGAACCACGCACGCGAACTTTTACCTCCCGATGGCCATCGAAGCGACGCGGAAAAACGTATCGATGCATGAAGAAAAGATAAATAAAGGCGAACTTTCGCGTACGCCGCGGCGGAACGACGTTCGACATGCTCGCCCTCGAAAAGTGTCGTCGATTATGTTCCCTGGTCCGGAATCGAAATCGTTGCCTTTTGTATGCATCTCCACACGCCACACGAATCTCCCACACCCCCCGCTCCCGACGTGGTTTCTGCAGCGAATTTATTCTCCTCCTTCTTCTGCCATGCGCCATTCTTTGATCAAAAGAGAACTCCAACGACGGCCCTTTTTTTTGTTTTCGGAAGTTGGGAGATCCCCCTTATTTGGCGGTAGTCTATGTTTAGAGCGTTTGTTTTTGCAAATGCACAGAGGCCGGATTAGAAACCGTTCAAAACTCATGATGCTACCAGCAGATTCCGGTTTTCTAATCAGATGCTTTCACGTTTGGTCGACGATCCCTTCCCGAAAATTTTATTGACTTATTGCACAGCCCCGGGGGGTGGTGGCAAAACAAGCGCCCTTAAAACCCTCACACTTCCTTACCAAGCTCCCTTGCGTACAACGGCGTTATTTGATACCAGCATAAATTAGCATAAAGGCGCTCAACCGTTCGAGACGATAAAAACGGCATCGGCGGGCTCATTTCATGCACTGATACCGAACGATTGATGATAATCTAATTTAACGCGTTGCACGCGACAGTATTGCGGACGGAAAACACTACCAGCTATGAATCCTAATTAGACTCTTATGAATCGGGGAAAAATGGTATCAAAAGTAGCATCAAGCGAAACGCTTTTTTGTATATTTTAAAAAATGAAGATGGAAGGTAAAACAAGTTAAAAGAGTTCGCACACGAAGCCAAGTTCAACAATGATCTGTTTGGTAGAATTGAAAACGCATAAAATCACGTAACATTCGCTTGGACAACAAGCAGTCGTTCCCTTCCCTTTCCTGTAACCCGATCGTCCTCCAAAAACGTTTCACAAATCAAAACGAAACCTACAGCGCCAAAGAAAACATCTTTGGACAGCGCCACGATGGTCGGCGCACACTTTTGGTATCCTCATTAACTGTTGCCAAAAGTGAGTAGTTTACGAAACGGCACGAAAAAAAATAACAACGGCTCTACTCTGCGAACAACGTTGGGTGTGTGTTCCGTTGGGTTTTTTTTACTCCACGCCACAAATGATTGCTAGCTGTTGATGTTCCCTTGAGCTCTGGGACTGGAGCCAACCTCGAACGCTTTATGCAGCGGACCCCAAAAATAGACCTTAGCAAAAAAACGAAGAAGAGGAAATAAAAAGTCCAACCCCACCTCGAAAGAAAGAAAAAACAACACGCCTCCCAATTTAAGCCAACCTTCCATAATCATATGGTAGCGCAAAAATATGCTGCTTTCCCCTAATTTCGGCTTCACTCCGCCGTCTAGCCGTCTCCGGGGAAGTCGGGGAGTGGCGGGGTGGAAGGTTTGAAAATGTTTGCAACCTTCCTTCCATTCGTCCGTTGCATAGGCTACACACTAGCGCAGCATAATTAGCGGTTCCATGCAAGCGGCAAGAAACATAGAAGCGTCCATAGAAGGGTTGAAGCCAGCAAACTGGAGTTTGATGCATGAACCCGTCTGGGATCATCGTAGGTTAATATGGTGGTGGCAAATGGCAAGGCAAAAAAAAACAGGAACTTCCCCACCCGAAAGGGTTGTTGAAAAATGGTTCCGGCAAATTCGGACTGAACTCCCATCGGTCCGTTTTTACAATCTCACTGCATTCACCTTTCTCATAAGCGTGTAATTTAAGACTGTTCAAACTGTTTGATAGTTGAAGCCATGGTAAACAGCTCCCAATCTTGGACTTGGGAAAGCTGGTGGATCAAATTAGAATGGAAATGGATAATCTCAACAAGTCTGCAACGAAAAACCCCTCCTCCAAACCAAAACGGAATAAATATTGCAAGGCCAAGCAGTAAGCAATAAGAGAAAGAATCAGCTCATAATAAACCATATCTCAGGCTCCAAAACAAAACAAAAAATAACCCACCGCGTCGGAGTGCGCCAATAAAACAATCCGAAACACGAGAAAACTCCACTTCACTTCCGAAGCCGTACAATTTTGCGGTAGTTTTTCCCCGTTCCTCTGCATCCTCTTTGCGGAGTTGGAAAAGTCCGGTTACGCCGTCCGTTGAGACTTTCGAGTGCCAAAACTTGCTGGATCAACCACCGTCGACTTCGTCTCCCCATGGTCCATCCCCCGGGGTGTAAGCTGTAGTGTTGGGAAATGGGATCCGGATAAGATTCTGGGACTCACTCAAATCTGGAAGCCTCAAGGTACAGATCTATAAGGAATCCACATCGCGAATCCAGAATCAGAACCTTTGAGATCCAGTAGTTGGATCAATCTGGACTTGATCTCAAATCCGGAGTCCTCAAGGTAGAGATCTATAAGGAATTCACATCCCGAATCCAGAATCAGATCCTTTGGTATCCAGCAGTTGGATCAATCTGGACTTGATCCCAAATCCGAAGTCCTCAAGGTAGAGATCTATTAGGAATCCACATCCCGAATCCAGAATCAGATACTTTGGGATCCAGCAGTTGGATCAATCCGGACTTGATACCAAATTCGAAAGGCTCAAGGTACAGATCTATAAGGAATTTACATTCAGAATCCAGAATTCAGATTCTTTGGGATCCAGATCTAGAGTCCAGAATCAGATTCCTTACGATCCAGAGCTAATGTTCTGATTCAGAATCGGATTGAGTCCCGGCCTCGAATCGGATTTACGCACCACTAGTAAGCAGGCCGTAATGAATGCCCAGAGTTCCGAAAAATATGCCGTTTCGGTGCATAACTTTTCCACCCGCGAACGAAAGCGAATCGAAACGGAACCGAACTGCGAAGCTGACTGGGCAACATATGATAGCTTCTTGACGGGGTTGGGAACCGGATATGAGGCGGCCTTCAACCTCCCCGGCGTCGAACGGGACCAGCAGCCGTCGAATGGACGAACAAAACAGGCAGACAGACAGACAAACAAACAGACAGCTAGCGGATGGACGATGGATGCTCCATGTTGCGGGTTGTATTTAACGGAAACAACTCATGAGTCACCAGAAACACGGCGCGTCAACGAGTAACGGACCCCGGACCATTGGACGAACGGGGGCGCTTGCGGTCACACTGCCGTAAAAGGTCCCGGTTCTGGGTTGGCAATCTTTATGCGGTTCCGCAGCATATAAAATGTGCAATCCGGAAAAGCCATTCCCGCTCGTGCTCGGGTGGCGGTTACGGTGGTTATTACCCACACTAGACTTTTTTGTTTGAACATACGGTAAAGTTTCAGTAGAACCACCGACTTCGCTTTCCCCTACCATAAATGAGTCCTCACCCGTCGAAAGGGCCGAGTGTTTTATGATTGAATCGACAATTTTCCAGTTCCATCGGAGAGTTTGCACTGATTATGCGACCGAGTGAACGATGGAGTGGCGGAATTCGGATGGAAAATTAGTCGATTGTGTGAGTCCAAATGAGTTGGGATTGACGCGCCCAAAAATCCGGATAAGCTCAAATTAGTAACTGTGAAATGAATTCAACGATTAGGTGCGTACGGTGCATATCTCCTCTATGCTTTTTTCTGTACGAATGGAAATAAAAAAAACAAAACTAGGCAACAGTACGGTTATTCGATTTGCCTCTTCCATTCCTCTCGGCGGGTCGATTGAAGCTGGTTGAGCTGATTATTTGTAGATCGCTCCTCCTCCCTCCTATCTTTGCCCTCCAGCAACTCCCACCTTTAGAGGGGCGGTAAATTAGGACGAGAAAATGTGAACGAACAAAACCCAATCCCGCCGAGGTCCGCAAGCGGTCGAGTTGATACTTCAATGAATGTGTTTTATGCACGATTTTTGCAGCACCCAAAGCCGACGGTGAGGCGAGAAAAAAGCAGTTCCGCGACCGATTCGCCAGGCCGCGCAAAATTCGTTAATTATCCGCGCGGTTTGAATCGACGGGCGATAATGGGCTTTTTCCGGGTTAAAAACGTTCATCCCCGACCGGTTTGTGCATGCCCAAAATCTCCACCATTCCGTTCGCAATGCAATTCGACACAATACAGAGCCCGCCCCCGGACACATTCCCGCAGGCACCGGAACTGGGGTTTCTCTTTCCTGTCCCAACCCTCAACCCCCCTCCCCCCTTGTGGGTGTGGTTGTGGTGCAAATATTTGGAAAATTTCCATTTCACAATCCCAACGGCGGCGCGTTGATGATGATGAGGCTTTTTCCAGTGAACATGATTTTGTGAAACCTTAAAACCGTTTATAATACCGCAACTACTGCTGCCTTCCGTGGTATTTTACAAAAGGATAATTGTTCTCTGAAAAACGGGAACGGCTCACACTTCATCAAACGCTTTGTTTATAACCAAACTCAATCACCGAGCACGAGCTAAACCATAAAGCATAATTTTCGACATACATTCAAGCTCTACGCAGCAAACAAACGAAAAAAAAACTGCAGCCCTACGCAAATCGTTTATTCAGCGTCGCGCGAGCCCTTGTTTAAATTAATAAATTTACTCCACTTTTCATCAGTTCATTCATTGGATGTTTGCTTTTTGGTTTTTTTTGTTTTGCATCGCAACCAACATGAATTATTTTACAAAACCCCCAGCAAGTCTGACATTCCGTTTGATGTGGTCATATGTTGTGCCCGGGTGAGTTGGGTCCACAACATAACTAGCTCAGAACCAGGCAGCTTTCGCTCGTTTTTTCACAAAGAAAAAAATACCTCAAAACCGTGTAGGTTGGTTTTTTGTATGTCGATCCTTTTTGTTTAATTCCGCCGAAAGCAAACAAACTCAAACCAACCAAAGCCTCCACTCGGACGCTCAATAGTTAATGAGTGTTTATGCAACGCGTCTGTAGGTGATTGAAGGGAGTGAAAATTCGCAACCCGGAACAGCTCTGTTGGGTCTACGAAATAAAGAAAGCTTTTTTTTTTACATCGATGTTTAATATTTAATCAAATTTCTGAATTTTTAAAGCCAGACAGCGATATGCGTAAAAAGTGGTTTAATATTTTGGAATCGTAAAAACAACCACAAAACTACAAAAACCGAGCCATAGATGAAGAGACGAGTCCGGGAAAAAAAGTGGCACATATTTGCCAAAAAGCGTTAGTGCCGAAAACATACTCCCAAATGGTTTCATATGGTTCTTTACCTTTCGCGGGTGGCGCACCGAAACAAAGCACACGCCCGACACCAACGCACACAGCAGAAGCCCGAAGTGCCGGCTTCCATATGAGCCCTTGGTCGGCACCATGAGTATGCCATCATCATAATTTTCATCCAACGGATCATCGGCGCGCTAAAAAATACGACCCAAAGGCTAAAGCCGGCGCGCTCGCGTCGGCGGATCCCTTTAAACGATCGGCCATAAAAATGAACCGTGATTTTCGTTTCCACCAACACGGCGGCGTCGGATGGCAACAACTGGTATGGTGGTGGTGGAGAATATTCGGCCGGAATACGGCAGCGCGCGTTGTTTATGCTATGTTTATTATTTCATAAAATAAAATGCCATCTTTTTATAAACACTTGCCACTGGCCGGGGTTCCGTTCGGCAGATATTACTCTTCGGAAGCATAAGGCCGCCATCGCGATTCGCAAGCGAATGCCAAACGATGCAAAATGGAAGATAAATTCAACGCGTATAGCCTTTAAATCGGATATCGAATGAATTTACCTTCACGGTTACGTGAGATCGTTACAAATTCCCCCCCGCCACCCACTTTTTGTTATGTTTTCGTGCACTATTTCCATCCACCCCTTTTGGGACGTTTAAGTATGCCATTTATACCGCCTCGCCGAGCGCTCCGTTTTTGCAAATAATGTCATGAAAAAACCTGAAACGCCGAGCTGCACACAATGCACGATTGCATTTCACTTTTGCAACACTCAATTTAACAATGCGAAAATGTGTTTTCCCTCACCTCCCCACGGGATGAACGGTGGAAGTGGGGGGGAGGATGGGGGGAGGGGGTTGGGCAAATTGCCTAAAACAATTGTTTCACCCTTTGCACCGACCCGCGATGCCCCTCAGTCCGGAAAAGTGTGCCGAAAATTGGGAGCATGTCTCGTCGCTGGGGTTCGAAACAACACAAACACTTACAACAAACAGCGACCGAAAGGGCGAGACACGCGCGCTCGGAAGGGCTTTAACAATGTGTACAACAAAGAAGAGCTACAAGCACGAAAAATAAAACAACAAACACGCACGCACACCCCCTCACTCGTGAACGAGCTTTTCCTTCGTCTGCGCTTCGACGGGTTTGGGATAATTTTCCTACTCAATGGTGTACAAGCCTTTTCGAGTTGGCACCTTTTGCGTCGGCGAACGTTTAGCCCCACCGCGGTCCCTCCCCCTCCCTCCCCTCTCCCAGTTCGCGTGTGGCCAGCATGAAAACGCAAACGCTATTTACAAAAACCCCGACAGCCGACGATTCGATGGGCTGAGAAGTGCACTTTCGGACGGCTCGCAGACTGCACTCATCTTGTGATGTGATGTGATGTGGTTTTTCGAGTGGCAATATGCTGAAGGTGAGGAGGACGAAAGGAAAAAGGAACCACCCACCGTCATGCACACGTCGATCAAATGGGTGATTTTTACTTTATTTCCTTTTTATGCTTTTTCAACCAACCCGTTGCATCTAATGCAGGAACAAAGGTGATTTTTCGCGACTATGTTTAGCACCAAGTAGTTCGCTGTCAAGGGGGGGAAAAGGCGTGGAAAATGTTTGTTGCAAAAATGGAATCCAAACAACAAAATCGATCGTACGCCAAATGCATTTCCTTTCAGCCGGGGAAAAAAAGGAAGACTTACGATGGCGCAAAATGCATCCCGAGAGCGTCTGCACATGACGGCGAATAAGTGGAAACAATTTTCGATGCTACATTTTCAACAAGAACCCCTTCTCCCCCGTTCCGCCCCCTGGGACCGTACCGCAGCAAGCGAGCTATTAATAAAAGCCTGCTCGGTTCAACAAATGCATCGTGCTGCGGAACATATGGTGTTTCCTGGGGAGGGTAATGTGGGGAAACACGAGCGGGCGACGAGATATGTTAGCCAATAATTAATGTCTCACACCTTGCAGCGTCCGGACAAGCGCTACAAATCCGCTCCAGACAGCTCCTCACCTTCGTGTCCCTTTCCTCAGTTCGGTTTTCCCCCCCATTGGGGTCTTAAAGGATCGAACCTAAAAAGGGAATATGGAACGAGCCTCGGAGAGTCGGGGTCAATATTGCACATTGGTTTAAAGGTCCGCCATTTTATCGCCAACCAGAATGGTCATTTTCCTGGTGCCCACCGGAAGCCCTGGATAATTAATTCTAGGAGGTTCGACACGCGGGGACGCGATTGGGAAATCGGTGCAAAAATTAGTCGCAAACGACCACCGAAAACCCTCCATCCGCCGCAGAGACCGCACACCACGTGGACGATTAATTTCGTACCTCTCGAAACAGCGGGAAAATGGCGTGAATTTTCCGCTCCCGGGACAGAAAGGAGAACCCTGCATAGCCCGCTGGTGTTGTTCGCCTCGTGTACTCTCATTAGTGTTGATTGCACTTACAACGACATCATTACACCGGTCCAGCTACCGGCATCGAACTTCTGGCGTAACAATGCCACTAGAACTCGGCTCAAACTCCACGGACATCGGAAAAGTGAGAGAGAGAGGCGCGAAAAGTTTGTCCAAACGACATCGGAATCAATTAACAGCGGGAAAACGAAACGCGTAGGGACTATGGGGCTTGGTTTGCCGGATGCATCCTCCTCCGGTTCTAAATTCACCTCAGCTTTCCCCGCTCCCTTGCGCTCGGTGGTTTTCCATGACGCGATCAGTATAATTCTCCAACCCGGTCCTCCTCGGTCTAACGAATGGCCAGCTTTGGGGGGGCGAAAAAAGGAACAACGGGTGGTGGTGTCATAGTCAATATTGACACCAATCGAGGAAATGGGAACAATGACACACACCGACACACACTAACGCAGAATAGAGGCGGGTCGGTTCGCGAAAGGCACCCGTTTCTAAGCCCCCGGATTCGTCGTTGCATAAAACGACCGTATCCGAGTGCAGCTCGCCCAGAAGCATCTTTCATCGACTAAACAAACCCACCCAGGGGCCACTAACCGAGACAAACACACACACACACGCACATACAGACGGCGAGAACCTGGGTGTGAAAAGATCACTTTTGCTAATTGCAATTTACTGACCGCGTGTGGGCGTCTGTTTCCATCCCTGCGAGCTCTCGGTCCGGTTGATGCACTTTGCTTAGCACTGGGGAGTCGAGGAAATGGGTAGAATGTGATGGGTAGGAAACTAGCACGTCAACACACACCGAAAGTTGAGGGAATGTAAAAACTCTGCATTACAAATTTAAATGAAATAGACTGAGACAATTTTTAAGTCTTTAAGGAATGATTTAAATTTCGTTACATCTCCCCCCTTTGCGAGTAGTGATGGGTAAATACGACAAAAAACCGGAACCGCTCCCGAATGACTCCACCAATATCGGAAGCGGCTCCGAAAGGTAGGTGCAATACTCCGAGCTTGGAACCGTCCGCAGCCGTTGGAGCCGTCCGGAGACGTACGGAGCCGTCCGGAGCTGTCCGGAGTCGTCCGGAGCCGTCCGGAGCCGTCCGGAGTCGTCCGGAGCCGTCCGGAGTCGTCCGGAGTCGTTTGGAGTCGTTCGGAGACGTCTGGAGCCGTCCGGAGCCGTCCGGAATCGTCCGGAGTCGTCTGGAGTCGTCCGGAGCCGTACGGAGCTGGCTTTGGCTACCAACTAGCGGCTCGGGACAGTTCCAGATGCCTCCGGACGGCTCCAGACGGAATCGTGGGTTTTACTAAGCCGGAATCGGAGTCGGTTTAAAGATGTTCGGAAGCGGTTCCGGGCGGTGGGTGCAGTTCCGAGAACCCATCACTAGTTGCGAGTCTCAGAGCATGCCGGAAAAAGAATAAATTGCATTTTTCCAAACCCGAAAGGAAAGGGACAAGGGGGAACGAGAAAATCTAAAGGAAGGGAAACTCCTACCCGGAAAAACACAAACTGTCATGATTGCTAGTAACGAACAAATCGCAACCATATATTACAAGCCGACCTACGAGACACGTTACATCAGACCCCGTCAATTTGGCTCGTGACATTTGCACACCCCTCTTTCACCCCCGTTAACCCCCCACCCTAACATCTTTGATGTCCAACCCTTGCGATGTCGGGCCAATCATTACACGGGGACGACTTCACTTCTGTGCGGAAAAAAGGGAAATGTGTGCATCCCGTTGTCATAACCGTTGTCGCAACCAACCCGAGAAATGCGAGGGTGGGATGGGTGGTGGGTGATGATGCGTAGCGAATCTTTTCCATTGCTTGTCTTCCTTACCTCTCCACCCGATTCTCGCATACCGAACGAACTTCTTCCGATCACGGATCATAAATTTTCCAAATTACAATCGACTCTCGCTGGATTCGGTTTGCTGAATTCCTCCCCCATAAATCAACACCCATTACAAATCGGGGGGGAAGAAATTTGCAAACCTTGTGCACTCTTTCCGAGTCGGGGAAAAATAGGGAAATGCTATGCGCAACGAGTTGGTGGTGGGATATCTCGAGTGAAAACCGATACTTCTCTCCATACGGACTGCCTCAACTTTCTAGCTTAAAACGATGCCCTTGATGCCCATTCCCTTTTAGCATAACAATTCGCGTGGCTGCACAAATTACCATCACAACCGCACGGGAGTCAACCTGCCTGCCCGACTAAGTAAAGGGGGCTTACGAGAGCGAATGATATTCCAACACGGCGCACCAAACCGTAAAATTAAACTAAATCCCTCAATCCCGAGCGCATCGAGACTTTTCCTACCCTTTTGGCCGAGCGAAAGGAAAACCTCGCCCGCATCGAATGTCCTTCCTGTTCAAACGACCCCTCCCTTCTGACTGATTCGCTTCGTGGTATTTATTAAAACTTCTCCCGAACGACGGCCTTCAAGACGACTGCATAGCGAAGGTGGAAACTTAGGGTGTCGCCCTCGGGCCGAAAAAAGGGACACACAGCGCTCAAAGTTACACTAGATTTGATTTTAATTTTAAACTTAAATTACAAACCATCCAATGGTTGTTTTCCCTACGGTGAAAACCGGTAAACGTGTGCGCGCGCGAAATATTCCCAATTCGTTCTGGGGCCGCTTGATTAATGGTGGACGACTTCGTCTCGAAATTCTAATAAACTTTGAACTTCCCGCACTGAGGCCACGGACGTCACGGGGGAAGCAAATTGAACGACGTCCACCACGTACGCAAAAGTTTCATAAATTGCTGACAGAAGCCAGCAGCAACATGTTTAAACGCAGCTTGTGTTTCACCTAAAGAATAGAAAAAAAACTCTCCAAAATCGACGCCCCCCAAAACAGACGATCCGGATGGCAGATGGTATTAATGAAGTTTGTTACATTTTAATGCCTCTGCGTCATGAAGAACGTGCCAAAGGGAGCACATCGCTTACGTTGAGAGAAATTATTAATTATTGGATAGTGACTTTACATTTCCTTGCGATGACGATGTCGTGAGCAAGCACATTTGAGGCGTACTGATTTGTCGTGGGATCGATAAAAATAGAGTAATATAATTAAACAATGTTAAAGAAGTATTATAAATCGGAAACCTATATCTATACGATCTAGCTTTTATTAATTGGATAAACAAAACAAGCAAGTTTCAAACAGTTCTCAACATCAAAAGGGATCTACAGCAAATCACTACGAATTGATGACGGAACGTAACAGTTTTGACAGATTCGTGCTCCTTTTTCTGCTTCCCGAGGAAAACAAATCGTTCTGTTTCCGACAGCTTTCCCCATTGCCAGGATGAGGAAAATGTAGGGAGCAACAGATTATGAATATCAAAAGAAAATCACTGCCCATGAATATTTTTCGCATAATCCCTAACGAAATGGATTCCATCAGAGCGAAGGATGGATGGGTTTTGCTTTTTCCTGGACGAAACCGAAAGGAACGAGGAGGAAGCAACATAAAACATATTTACATTTTTTCTGATTCATTTCCTCCCGCTCGGAGGAACGTTTTTTCCGGCGGGAAAGAAAAACCAGGAAGGAACTGAAATCCATCGATGCCTAACCATCCGTTACTACAACTGTTTGAATTTTTCTTTCACTGGTTCAGGGGTTCAGCGTAAAAAAAAACCATCCACCACCCCCTAACAAAATAGCAACTTAGGGCATCTTTTCCATTAAAAAATGACGCTCGCTCCGGAGGATGAACCTTCCGCCCTTTCGATTGGCTTCGGAGGCGTTCGTTCGTTCGAAATCGTTTTAGTTTTTTCCTTTCCGTTGGAGCAATTTTCAATTTCCTCCCAAAATCCTTACATTTGCAGAAGGCTATTGCTCACCCCCCCGGGCTAGAGCGTAACGCACCCTTTGTGCGGTTCCCCGGCTAAAATGGAGCCGTCAGAAACAGACCAGGCTTACCTTTTTTCCTTAACTCGAGCTCGGAACGTTAATCTAGACGGAGTGTCCATTTCTGGTGGGTAAAAAACCCATTAGACAACCTTCGGTAGGATCTCCTCCGCATCCAAGCATAAGCAAAACCGCCGGGGCACAGAGGGTTAGACATCACGGGTCGGGATCCTCTACACCATGACCAAAAGTGCAGTGAAGTGCAAACGCAAAAAAAAGTGTACGCACGCCAACATCCGAACCGAAATCAATTTATTTATCAAACGCAGAGATGGAGTGGGAACAAGTGGGCAGCGTCCTATCAAACCCACAGAGGCCGTTTGATTTACAGAGACTCCCGAAAAAAAGTCGGAAGGTGGAGGCTCGTCCAGTTAAGCGCTCTGAACCGGAAGCCGGTTCGGAGATTCGGTAATAATACGTTATTTATGTCCAACTCCGCGTTTGGAATCGATTGGTTTCGTTTGCATCGGCGTCGTCGTCATCGCGACAGGCCTTCGGTTCCACTTTCGGTGGACTTTCGAGGACCATCGAGGAACGCCAGCTTCCTTTCCCAGACCGGAACAAACAACTGCATCGAACGCCGGTTCCCGGAATGCGGCGGACATATCTCATTGTCGTCCATCATTGCCAGATTTTACCGCAGGATGCGGTTTGCGGCTTTGCGGCCACCCTCACAGTCGCCCTTGGATACTACGCCGGAAAACCACACACAACCCATCTGCAAGAATAAGGAACACACACACACACGCGCGGGAGCGGACAAATGCATCCGAGTGTCCTTCGGCATCTTGGCGCCGGGCGACAACCCATAATTTCTCTCTTATCTTTCCCACTGTGTGCTCCAAGGGCTTGTGTGTGTGTGAGGGCTTGCCAACGTAGGCCAGTGGAAACGACAACTTTCGGTAATTATACCAAAGTTTGATTGCTACTATTATTACTCGCCCCTTCTCTCGGTCTCGGTGGTTTATTGTTATCACTGACCGATGGTTTTGGCTGTTGCTTCTGGCTCTCAATACTAAAGTCATCCAGCATTCTGGCAATGTGGTGGGATGGGCATGCAGGACAATCCAAAAGCCGCTTCACGGAAACGCCGAAACTTCAAACCACCCTTCCCGCCACGTGCCGCCGTGGAAAACTCAAACGCCACTTACACCGGGATGAAAAGGAAAACGCCGCACGCTCGAGGGGTTTGGCTTGTCCAGCCTTGGCTTGTAGGCTTACACGCATGAGTGTGTGAGTGTGGACGAATGCTTCGAATCCTACTCGAGATGGCAAAGTAAACAACCAATTTCGCAAACAACGAAACAGACCCCAGCGAAGCGGGAAAGTGCTGGGAAAGCATCCTCCCGCCCGACGATTTTCTCGATCGATGACACGTGCTTCTAATGGCCGGTTAGAAGACGAACGTGTTGCGGTACTTCTCTGCAAACGCATCGAGAACAACGATCAAACGGTGTGAGACTGGTGCTTCTGCTCGGCACAATATTGGCCTTGGAAATTATCGAAAACCCGATGTCGATAGCGCGCGCTGGGCGTTGAAGTACTAATAAAATATATCAGTAGTCGGACATTACGAAGGGCATGCAAGAACTAGACCGGAAGGCCCCTGAGGATGAGATATAATACCATGGAGACCGTTATTTACTCTGTGGCTTCGGCAATCATATTTATTCGATTACAAGTTTGTCGAAAACAAGAAGGTAACGGCTGGAAACAGGTGTGAATATAGATGATAAACATAAACACAGGTATCCTGTGTAGGGCAGAGACAAATAAGTTATAGCTATCATGTCTATGACGCACATCTGGTTCAAACCGTAGCTTCCTTGGATTACAGACTAACTTTGTAGGAACATTTATTTGAAGCGCGATGAACAATTTTGCATGAACCAAAATGGCGTCAAATACAACACCCACACTATGGACTTCCTTTTCCCAAACGATTACACCCTTATGAAAATTTGTGTAATTCCCTCGCCCTAACTTAAATTTTATCCATAAGTGATGGCATTCAATTTCCCCACACCTCCCCCCTGGAAAAACGAAGCTAATCGCCGGCCATCGCTGGGAAATTAATTTCATTTAGGCCTTTTAGCACCCCTTTGGCACCCCTCCCAGAACCCGGTGGAAAATGCGTTGCCGTTTTCCATTTTTCAAACCACGCGCGTTCGCAAAACGAGAGTTCCACATGGGAGATTAATGTTATTGCCAATGACGTCGGTGGCCCCGAAGGGAGGAAATTGCATCCGGGTTGGTGGTACACTCGTTTTAATTCTACAAACAAATGACCACCACATGGTAGCAAATTCACCCCTCTTACATACACAACAACACAGTCTAGGGGATGCGAGAGGTGATGATGGTATTTTACTTAACGTTATTACGGAACCCCCACCAGAAACACCTAAAAATACCACCCTCGCTTAGGCAACAGAGATATCTGGACTTTTGGAGCCCTCTCCCTCGGACTGGAAAGGATACAGTATTTCGGTATTGGCTGTTGCAATGACATTCCCCACAGTCGACATTCGGGAAAAGGATCAAAAATGAAGCCTGCAATTTCCGCCTTCTTCATCCAGATTTGCAACATAAATTAAAGAATTCAATTTATGATGTACTCTTGCCTAAGCTGAACTGCTACTGCCTATCTGCATTCACTCAGCTCAGTTCCGCAGATTTGGGTAGAAAATGCCACTTTAGGGAATGAATGCGGAATCCTTCCCAACATCGCATCCAACCGTCAACCGACCGAGGAAATCTAAACTGATGTCCCCCTAAACGGTAAGGTACTCGCTCGTTTACAGCCTTCGCTCGAAGGTCCTTCTCCAATTCACAATTTCACTACCACCCAAGGCCAGGACGTACCACCAGGCGACGAGGATGATCCGGTAAAATGATTGCAGTGATTTAGATTACATCGTCGGTCCGTCCGGACTCCGGACGACTAAACCGGAAACGTCCGGGAAACGATGTGAGATTTTGGAGAGAGATTTGGAGCCGCCCAAATGTAACCTCCTGTGCAAGCTGCAAGGAACTGGGAAATTGAAACGGGATGCTGCTCGCTACGTGGACCGTCGAAGGCGAAGAAGGGAGTATTAAATCGCTTGCAACAACATTAAATAGTAAGAACTACATTGGGCCCGACTTACTCTCGCCCCTCGGTTTTCGGTAAACTTTACCAGCCAAACTTTCCGACGAGGACGAAGTCATGCTATTCAATTTTCATGCTGCAGAAAAGGACGAAAGGAACCGATGGGCAGAGTGGAGGGATTTCAGGATGGGATCACTGCACCGTGCAATAAAATGTTCGATAAATCTTCTCCGGATGAACGAAACTCGGATGGATGGATGGATGGCGCTCGGTTCGAAAGCGGATCGATGGATGGTGGGTATCATTGGTTACTTTGTCATTCAAATTAAATACAAACACAGAGGATTGATTTAATTTGAGATGAACGGAAATAAGCCAACTAAAAGAACCCCCTCTTTTACCTCAGCATGTCATGAGAAAAGATCTCACCGCTTGGACAAAGTCAGAGAATCGAAGTTTGTTTAAAATAAAGCGTGCCATTCCGCTTCAGCTCCGAACATTGGTCATCTAATTTATAGACAAAACTACCTCAAGTAACATTGTCCGACAAAGGCAACGTCCAACGGGTGGGAGTGGCCGGAAGATTACAATAAATGTCGGAAGTCTGCATTTAACTTCATCCACTGGCTTGATTCGCAGTAAATTCTTCTCGCAAGGCACGTCTTAGAGCATTCCAAACCAAACTTGCACACAGCTCAGTGGCTCACCGGAATGGCAACAAATCTCACTGACGGACCAGTGCCCGAAATGGACCATAAATCCATCTAAATTCCATCCCACATCGCCTTACCTTGGCCTCCGCAAGAAACGAGCAACAGGGTTGGGGAGACGAGAAGAAATCGTTTTCAAAATATTTCTCCAACCGAGCTCCGCTTTCGCAGAAGAGACTCGAGAACCGAGAGGTTCGCCTGCGGCATAATCCTATCAGCAGATATCTATAATTTATGAACAGTTTCACCTTTCGGGAAGAGTTTCGGGGGGCGCGCTCGTGTGCGAAATATTTGACCATCCCCTGGAGTCGCAAGGACTTACGTAGTGGTCATTCCCCGGGGACCGGTTGTTTTCCAAGTTTTGTACCATTTTACAATCACAAATAAACCATCCAAGCACCTCTTCCCATGTTCAATCCTTTCGGGCACAACAACCGAAAGAAAGTAGATTAATGCACATAAAGCCCGTAAAGCTGTCCTACGTGTACGCATAATAGTAATCGCCAGAGTACCTCCACGTAGAGGCCGCTTTTGGAAACAAATTTAGTATGAATCCCCAAAACGGTGGTGTGGTCACAATTTTCCCGCTTCTTCCGCACCATCCATTATTTCGCCTATTCACACTTGTTTCCCGGGGAAGGATTTATTCCCAGCGTCGTTCCTTCGTAGCAAAACGATGCACTCAAGCATGCACTAATAGAGAACAAAATACTTGGACAACATCATCATCCTCGTCGTCGTTGTTGTTATGCTTGGTCCTTATAGCTCGGTCCGAGATAAGAGAGCGCACTTTGTGTGGCTTCTTTAAATCATAAATTATCATCACTTAATTCCTCCCCGTCCTGAGTATCGTCCTGGGGGGAAGGATCGTGTGGTCCCCGTCGCCTTTCACCAGCGAAACCGAAAGCGGAAACGGCCGATCGTCTAAGCTTGAACGGTTTCCGAGGCATGCGAAAAACACATAATAAGATCTTAATTATAGATAACCTTCTTCATAACTGTGTGTGCGCCTCTCTCGGCCGGTCGTTCCTGGCATGTCGTTGGACGTCCTCCCAGGAAACACTCGTTGCCCGCACCCTTTGCCCCCCGCGGTTCCGAGGGGAGCGATAGTAAAACAATCGTTTCCATTCTGAGGACAGAGAATTCGATTCACGTTCACCTCCTGGTTACGCCTTGTGTTTACCAAAAGCCGAGGCCTATCTACGATGCAGGAAGACATTGCAGGCATGTGGGAGGGGGGACACCATTGCATAATTGCATAATTTGAGCCCCACTTTCCCTTTTCCCAGATCGGGATCTACGGCAGAAAATCTGAGCGAAACGCACAATCGCGCATTAAGAGGAACTAGAACCGAAGCGACTAGCGACTTACCTATCATCGTGCAGGCCGGACCGGTGATGGAGTTGCCGGAGAGTTGAGTGATGGCCAGCAGCAGATCGCCCACCAGCAGGCAGGCCACGTAGTGCGTCTGGCAGCGCCAGTGCAGCACGTGGTGTTGCGACGGCACGAGCAGTCCGGTGGCCAGCGTTGCCGCCAGGAAGATGGTCGAAATGAGTAGACCCGCCGAATACAGCGCCAGTCGACCGTCCTGCAGATGGAGAGGGAGGGAGAACGGGTGAGAAAGGTTTAATTAACACCGTCATTACAGGAGGATAAGCAGCAGCCGGACCGAAGCCTGTTTGCTTTTCAAGCAATCTGATTATTTATTCGACGTGCTAGTTGTACGGTTTACGACTCCAGAGGAAAACTGTAGCACCTCCGCCGCACAACGGAAGAGATAACATGGGGGTTTTGGTTCTAATCTACATTTTATGATAGCGATACAATTTATGATACCAGCTTTCACTTTCGTTGTCTGCACGGAAGCAGAAAAGCGATACAACGAAAGTAAGGTATCCTGAGGGAAAAAAGCAATATTACGGTAGCAATTCACCATGTTCTGATTGAACTTTTTCATATTGTACGTTCGTATTGTTTGCATATTGCTTTCATGGATCGATTGTTGGTTCGTCTTTCTATTTTCGTCCTAGAATATTGGAATGGTTTTGGTTTGCGAACAACAAAACAAAAAACCAGATGAAACCACTCCAAATTCAAGTTTGCAATATCGCATCCTCATCATTTTTATTTCCCCACCGGGAGGGCGAGACGACCGGAAAACACGGAAGAGGGGAAAACGAATATTGCGAATGTTATGAAAATCATCGTCATTATTACAAGTAGCAAAACAGGGTCCGGGTCCGAGGAAAATCCAGCACGGAAACTCTCTCATCTCCCCTTTCAATAATCGCACACTCATTCCTGAATCAATCTCGGTGCATTCGTCTCTCCCTTCTTTTCAAGACAATCGTTATCGTAAGGGCGGAAAGGGCCCCCGGTCAACGAAGGGGAAAAACACATTTCAGCAGAGATAAAAATCATGGTAAAATGGTGGTGACTTCAAACTCAATCACTCTTAACTTCGACAACAACTACGCCGGGAGGATGGTGATGATGTGGAAAATTTAACATCACGCACCCTCGAACCGAGGAGAGGAGTTCGTTCATAGGCTCACTCCTGTCATCGGAGCTCGGCCGAGGGTGTCAAATGGAAATTGATTTTCCCAGTTGAAGAAGAAGGAATTTAATTTCGTTGCATACAGTCCCTTGGTAACTTGATCCGGTCCGTTTAGGGTGTCTTCCCTTACCTGCTTGGCGATGGGCACCGAGGCCGGCTGGAAGTGCTCGGAGCAGGTGAACACGTACACCTTCCGATCGTCGTCCCGCAAGTGCTCGAGACAGAACTCGCCCGAGGCGAAAATCTTCCCGGAGTCGGTGGTCACCGAACCGGTCTGCTCCTGAAGCCGCGTCTCGTCGAACACGCCGGCGATCGCGTGCTCCTTGCAGGCCGGAAACCCGTAGCTCAGCTCCACGTACGGTGAGTGGATGATGCGCGAATCGAACA
Source organism: Anopheles ziemanni (assembly GCF_943734765.1). Taxonomy (NCBI): domain Eukaryota; kingdom Metazoa; phylum Arthropoda; class Insecta; order Diptera; family Culicidae; genus Anopheles; species Anopheles ziemanni. Next base: position 2,536,095 of record NC_080705.1, read on the forward strand.
GCTCGTGGCCCCGCGCCAACTTCGAGCACGTCCGGTTGCCCTTGTCGTAGGCAAAGTTCGTCCCGCAGCATCGCAACACCACGCTCGTCTTCTCCGGCGCCTGCAGCGAGTCCATCTGGGCATCGACGGCCGGGCACACCAGAGCCACCCGCTCATCGATACAGTAGTCCGCAACCGGCACCAGGACGTGCTTTTGGTCGAGGAACAGCGATCCGTTGCCCATCAGCGTCACCAGGCTGACCTCGTGCACGGTGGGGATGGCGCAGCCCGCCGGTAGTTGCTGTTCGGCGAACTTCATGAACGGTGGCGAAGCCCCGCGATCCTTAAAGAGCTGCCCTTTGCCCGGCAGGAAGATCTTGGGCACCCATTTTGCGATCCCTCCGGCCACGCACACCCGATCGGTCGCGTTGTAGTACTCGCCCAGTCGACAGCATTTGTTGATGAGCACCTCCTGCGGGCGGGTGCCAGCCTGCGAGGAGGGAAGGACCACGCACAGGGCCACGATCGCGACCAGCGAAACTAGGCCGTTCATTTTTGGTCAAAGCTTGTTTTTATTTCCACCCGTTGGGACGCTCCGATATGTGGCTCGTCTTGTTGTCGTTTCCTGTCGTTTGCTTCACTTTTCTTATGTTAAAGGCGGTTTTTCTTCTCCTCTTTCTTTTTGCTCACTCGCGATTGGACGGACAATTACCTCTTTCTTTTTTCACGCACTTCCCCGTTTGGGTAGCTTCACTTTTCCACTTCACATTCTTCACCGAATGGCACAGATCACGATGAAATCGGACGAGCGCAGGAACGCAACCAACTGTGCATCATCTCCATCGCCATCACCATAACGCACATGTATTTCCTCCACCCGTTTTTCTTTTCTTTTCTATCGCTTCTCGATCGTCGATCGACTTATGCTGCGTCGACCGACTTCACTACGCTCGTCACTCTTTTTTTCCTGCGCTGTTTGTTTTTCCTATTTTTTTTATATTCCTAACACAGCACCACAATTGTGTCTCGATCTTGTGGACCGATGGACTGCGATGTTAAGAGGGACACGCTTCCTTGCGTGCGATTTTCTTCCGACGATCGCCGGTGTCGTGATTCATACGACGTTGACCTAGGAAAATAAGAGGAGAGGGGAGGGCACGGGAGGGATTGGTTGTGATGATGATCTAGATGGCAGGAACACGAACACGGACAGAAATAGAAGACAGTCGGGGTTGCACCTAGTGTTTGCCGGAACCCTCCGTGTTGCTTTCTGTGGCGCGAAAACCGATGACACTGCGATATAAGACGCGGCCTTTCGTTCCGTTACCGCCAATGCTGAAAGAAAAAAGAGACGAGATACAAAAAGAAAGCGCGACATAAATACACGGAATGTAATAAACAATAGAGCACGCGAGAATAGTTGGAAGAAGCTAAGGGTTGGGTTTTCTCGCGGAGCACAGACTCGGCGTAATTCGAACCCGGCTCAGCAAAACGCACGTAGGATTTGGCGCGCGCCTTTGCGTCGGCGGATTTTTCTTATGCACGAGCCGAACCGACCCTCACGGCTGCAGTGTACGAAATGCACGTACGTACGGCCCGTTGCACCGCGATGCATTTCGCAACGGACGAACGGATGCGCACCGTGGCAGTGTGTGAAAGCAGTTGTTGTGGCGTACAATTAGCACAAACCGAACGGGATGGAGAGAGAGAAGTGCCGGGAAGCGAACACTGTTCGGGAAGATCGTTTGCGCATGTCCGATCGAGCTAAACGTTAGTACAAACAGTACGAAGATTTGCTTGCAAAGTGTTCTTGTGAACCATACAATAACTATGCTTATTTTAAGTTAATTCATGACAAAGAACTACATGGTTTTTATCATATTTACAACATTATAATGTACCTTTCGTTATCTGTTTTGATGATTCCCCCCAATCAATTTGATGGCAGGCTATAGCGATCATCGAGTGATCGATAAATAAATCGTCCCCACAAGCGATTCCAAATCACGCCATTTACATTTTCCACCTGTGCAAGGAAAAGGATACCAATCCTTTCACATAAAGGTCAACGTTGTTTGCTCAAGGCATCGTTTCGCCATAAATTTGATAACCGCTCTTCTTAAACCTCATATTTATTCCATATTCTCCATTAGCGTGGTTTGACGAAAAATTAACTAATAATAATACGGTTTCCCCCCACGAAGGGGGAAATGGTGGGTAATTGGTTCGAAAGCCATATAATTATAATCCCTCTCCATATGCGTTCCACCATTATCGGACGCTATAAAAGTAAAATTCCAATTTCGTGCGCCACGCTCCCTTCGAAGGGGCTTTCGACAAGAATCAGGACCATGTTCTCGATCTCGAACGATCAGCGGAAAAGAGAAGGATGAGCGTACGGCAAGGAGCGGCCAAGGAATGTGAAGATAGTGACAAAATGAAAGCTGCTTCCCAGGACCTCCGTGTGGCGAGCCACTTGGAATCGTTAGCGATCATTAAATCGGATCGGATCACAACCGTGCGACCAGGCAACCCTCCGCCGGTCGGACGGTTGCGGCTCGAGAGATGAACCTGTTTCCGTCCGTCGGGCAGGTTGTTGGTCAAAGCCACGACCACCAGCACCCAAACAAGCCGGGGGGCTAAAAAAAGAAACAAAGGTGGTACGGTCGGAACCGGTTTTGGCCGAGAACTCCGATAAGAACTCCGATACAACTAACCCAGCGCCGTCGGCCCAGCGAGAATTGATCGGTGATCGCGACGCGTCATCGAAACAGGTTCAATCCTGTCCAGTTGAGGTATAAAAAACGGGTTACTGCACACGTCGCAGGAATAACAACGGGCTATGAAACAGGCGAACGAAAAAAAAAAACCATCACTGTGGGAACTTTTTGTAACGCCACTTGACTTGAGAAAGCAACAAAAAAGCCAGACGTCTGGCAGAAGTGTCGGTCCAGAGATCCGTACATTTGAACGCGGAATGTTCCCATCCCGATCATTGACCACGGTCGGTGGTGTGATCGGATTTACTAATACACTAATTAATTATGCCAACTGTCCTCGACGGCGCGGTGCGTTCCGCGAGCCGTACGCACACCAACATTCGCGGCCTAGTCGCCGCTGTCGATCAGAAGCGGAACAACATCATCATCGCGAACAACGTGAAGATTAATGGACCACACTAAGCCCCATTTGCGGTGAAATTCCTTCCTCCCGTGGTAGCATTGATTGTGGCCCGCCGTCTGACAAGAAGAAGAATCATAAGAATCGTTCATCTTGAGCGTCGTTTGGAACTGGAATATTTCACGCAGACGATGATCCCGATCGCGACGATGATGATGACTAATTTACTCATCAGCCGGCTGAACACTCCGAGAGTGTTGGGTTGAAGTGGAACGAACTTAAAATCTCATCTACTTTTTCGGTCCCGCGGCTGAAAAAATTCGGAAGATCATCTTCATCGTCAGTTTCGGCGGGTTGCACAATCTTCTAAACCTCGCATCAGCATACACTCACGCGAACACACACGGTGTGCTACGATTGATCGGTCCATTTTTTATTTTTTTGCTTCTTCTACTAGTTAGCAACGGCGTCCATCCGTAAATCCAGGCTTTCTTCTTGTGCGTGGCTAGCAGTGGATCGTTTTCGCACCGGATTTCTTCATCTGCGCTATTTTCAACTCGTTCGTTCGTCGTCGGTGCCAGCGGTCCTGCGTTCACATAATATGCACCACAAATACCACCGACGTGCCGCAGAACGAACTACGATGCCACTATCATTCCAACGCTCCAATGCACGATGGAGCGAAGCCGGGATAAAAATAAAAAAATCATTTTTGGATTTCAGAAAAATGAAATATGTTTTCTTAAACTACAAGATGAAACTAAGAAATGACGCAAAAACTAGAGCCTTTGTTCTTCCAGATTCTGAGAAACAGCCCGTCAAAGTCAAGATTTGTGAAAATATTGCGTGAAAAATTGAAAAAAATCCATCAACTTTGAAGGTCTGTAACTCCTATAATAATGGCCGGAATCAAATTTCAAGCACAGTTTTGGAAAGGTATATTATCCTGCTTTAAAATTGATGACAGTTTAAGTAAATTGGAATTGAATGTCACAAAATATTAAGAATTGTTTCGTAAAACTCCTAGAAAATTTTTCAATTTTCTGTTTTTAACCTTACGCCATCGCTAAGGATTGTAAAAGATTGTAATATGTTTCATACCCACTTATAGTCTAGAATGTTTTGTAACGATAAATGATGGTTTTTTTTGCATATACGCGCGAACTTTACCTGTTTTTTTGAACTTCGTATGTGAAGCTTATAGTTTATCACCTACTAGGCGTCTCCATCATGCCATATGCTGCATCATGTGTGGTAAGAAATATTTGAATTTCTCATTCAATGAAAAATGTGAAGCATAGTACATTGTGGATGAACATCACGTAAAAGGGGAAAGACAAGCCAAGTCACTGGCAAAGAATGAAATTTGGTTTGGTTTGCTTTGAATGTATCAAGTCGCTTTTACTTGTTCTACAGCTCACAAACCCATCTTTTTATACCCAAAATTCCTCGGAATAATGTACCCTACACTAACTCTTAATTCTGTTTGTACTCTTACATATCATATCCGTTTTGATATCATAAACATTTTGAAAAACAGTGTTTCTTGCAAGGAAAACATTAGGTATGCGTTAGAGTTCATTGAAAGTAAAGTAAGCATCAATCACACTGCGTGTAGAATAATTGAAATACAAAAAGCAGAAATCTTGCGGCACCTTTCATCTTCTTTGTGTGATTCACTAAGCGTCGTATTATTGTGCTCGTGGGGCATTGACTGATCTAGTGGACACAGCATTTACAATCAACCGTTTCATGGTTCCGGAGAAAATACCGCATCAGACAGTGATTTACTAGTTTCGGCGTTAACGCCTATCCGTCTCTCGTTCATCAGTGACGATTCAGGTATCATCTGGATTAACTTGATGACACAAAGTGTAAGGTTTCGCAGGTCAATTGTTATCGAGATTGCGAAAGAGTCAAAAGATAAAGTTATACAAACAGTAGACGAAATCAAAAGCCAAATAGCCAGGTTAGTTCCTTATACAATTAAGCTAAATGAAACAAGTTATGTGGCAGTAAACTATTCATATTACATGAGTTTAATTGATGGAAAAATATTGGCATATTTAACCGACACTCTGTCTATGCAAACATGTTGTATATGTGGTGCAAAACCAATAGAAATGAACAGTGTAGAGCACTTAGAATAGAATCCTGAGAATTTATATTATGGAATATCTCCACTACACTGTTGGATGAGATTTTTCGAATGCTTGCTCCACATTTCGTACAGAATTGGATTTAAAAAATGGAAGGTTACCAAAAAATATAGAAGTAAGTATAATGATCGAAAAAAAATATATTGGAGAAAAAAAATTAAAGTAGATGAACCAAGGCAAATGGGTGGAAATAGTACGACGGGAAATGTTTGTCGTCGGGATTTTTCAAACATAGAAAAATTGAGTGATATTTTGCAAATAGAAACTGAACTTATACAAAGCTTTCGAAATATGTTAATAGCCATCAACTGTTCACAGCCTTTAAATTAAGACCTATTAGTCTTTATTGTAAAGACACATAACTGTTTTACATACATAATTACAATTGATAAAAAATGCCTTCTACTGTCCATAAAGTTCTTGCGCATGTAGGTGAAATCATTGTAAATCTTAGGAGAGGAAGCAGCAGAAGGTAGACATAAAATATACAGACAGGATAGAAGAGAACACGCCCGTTAAAAGTAACGAGAATTCAATATTAAAGACATTTTTATGAGAGCATTATAATCATCCGATCCATACATTTCAACAATATCTCTGGCTAAATGGTTGAAAAATAAAAAAAAAAATCCCTTACCCAGACGCAGTAAACACATTTTTCGTAGATTAAAGTTCCTCAAATTGTAACAGACCCTTGCCAATTCAAAACCAAGAAGATGATGGTACAAGTTAAGAATATTCAGATAGTATCTCTTCGTTAGGAGACGTTATGTACGCGTTAGATGCTTTAAATATCAATTATTTTCCAGTTAACAATATTTTGAATGAAAGTTTGTTGTAAATTTAGTTTGTTTTCCATCAAACTAAAAAAAATCTTTAAGTTAATATAAAAAAAAATATTGAAAAAATAATGCACCCATAGAAAAGTCCAAAAATATGTGGTTTTTGCAGCGCCACCTGGTGGGATTGTCCAGAAACATCATAATTTCGTGTAATATAATAGTATTACACGATATTACAATGAAAAAATTGCAAAACATTTGGTTCCGAATTTTATCCCGGCAATTTGCTCTTTTCGCTCCATAGTGCAATGGCCGGTGCAGGGATGGTGGCGGGGCAAAAGGGCTTAACATGCGCCAGAACAGATCACTTCAACCATCGGGCGTTACGAGAACGAGTAAAACAAAAGGGCCACCGAGAGGGACGAAGAAAGATGCGCAGGTAGAGAGGGTAAAGGGAGCGGAGACGCGAACTAAAACGCGTAAGAATGGCCGGCGGTAATGAAGAAATACCTTTCCCAGAGCAACCAAGAAAAGACACCGGGAGGAACCAGCAGAACGCAGGAACGATCGCTCCGATGATCACCGTCTGATGTATTGTTTAGCGTTTTGTTTAGCCCTTGCCGTCTCTTTCACTCATCCTCATTAGCCCTTTGCGTCGTCCCCCTTGTCGGCGCACAGGTGTTCACACTCTTCTTGAGCTCGACACGGAAATACTGCTCCTTGTCCCTATTCTGCGTTCTATTGTTTCCCGGCCGATGATCTTCTTACATTCTCGGTGAGTGAACTAGATGTTCTGTTTGCGGCTCAAACAAATCCGCTGATGCAAACAACTCAATACACAAACACTCGCACCAAGCGCCACCGAAGCAGGCCACGGAAAGTTCGATTACAGAAGTTGCGTATTTAACGTATTCATCAAAAGCCAAATTGTGGCCGCATTTAAAATGCGTCACGCACGTTTGTTTTTTGGGACCTCACTAACCACCGGCGAGCGAAAGTGTGCCGTTTATGCTGCACTTGCAACACACACCGCACACAGTATACGGGCCGTGCCAATAAAAAAACAAAAACATGCAGCTCTTTCACATTGCGTACCAGAAAACAATTGCACCGGAACAGCACAGGAAACAGCTGGGAGGGGATAGTTTTCTTACTTTTTTTTCTAAAGCGGCCACCGTCTTCGAAGAAACAGCTGCAAAACAACACGTTGGAAAATTCACGACGCGCGCGCGAAAAAAAAAACCGCGATCAAAATATTACGAGAAACGCGAAAAGTGTAGGAATGGAACGAAAAGCCATTCACTCCTCTCTACAAACACGCGCCACGACGAAGCGAACGCAACTGACGAACAACAAACGACGCAACCTGCTCGAACACGTGTTTGAGGCCGAAGAGACCCGGTGTCACGAACATTTCCATTCTATGCACCAACACATCCGGATCCGTGTATGGACAACATGTCGTCCCGGTTCGGCCTACCGGTTCGGGGACCTTGAGATCATCGAGCTCGAACAAGACCCGGCATTTCAATGTCATTTCTACCGCTGAAGAAACCGGTGGTTTATTTAAACCTGAACCTGTGAATCAAATAGCTCTCATGGCACTGTTCTCGGACTAAACTCGGGTAAATCAGTAAGTTTCTAGATATTTCTCAAAAAGGGCTAGAATGATCGTGTTGTTTGAATTCAATTAGAAGAAGTTTGTCAAATATGCCGATTTTCTTACGTAAATCATTCAATGAATTTAACAAATGATATAAAAAAACGGAAAATTCGAATTGCAAGTATGATTTGATGGATTGGGATTCGGAGTTAGAGATCCGGATCTCCGAATGAATTTGAATCAATGGATTGGAATCACAACCGGGAATCGATTTTCCCAACACTACAACGCGACGAAAGAGAGAGGTGAAATGCAAGAGCACACGAACACTTCACTGACAAACGTAAACAATCCTGTCGTTACACGGCGGCCTAGAGAAGTGTACGTGATAACGCGATTTTAGGCAAGCTAGCGACATCTAGTGTAGAACATCGTATGTTGATACAATTAGTAGACATCTAGCAATGAATATTGGAAACAGATTAATTTGAATTTAAATTTGTTTCGCTTAAACGACTATCGCTTAATATCGTTGAGTGTTGAGTGTAGAATTTATTCAAATCGTTCAACTAATGGCTACTAAATAATGAATAACGCAAAACGAACTATTGGTAGGAAGGTTACAGTAAATTGTTGCCATCCATCCACTGGTTCTTTTGAAACTTTTCCGTTTCTAGATAGAGATCATGCCACCGTGTGTCTAATTATTCGTTTTTTCTACTCTTAATCATTAACACAAGCTGACAAGCAAACACTTATCGTTATGGGTATGAAGTTAATTCAGTCAAAACTCTTCTAAACAGCGTGGTATTCCTCTATGCTTTGGCATCGTTCAACAAACGTGTTTATCGTTCGTTTTCCTGGTGCAGACATCCTACCACACCAAACGGCGCACCACAGTTCTTCAACGACCGATCCTTTCGTTCCCAGGACGAATAATTTATGTTTCGATAATGAATTCTCCCGAGCCCGATTACACCGGTGACAAGAGGGTTTGTTGTCCGCCGTAACCCCGCTTTATGAGAGTGCTTCATGATCCAATGGAACCCCAACAACCGTCAAGCACTTAACGCTCGAGTATCGATTCAAATTCCCGTCACAATCTCTTTGGGAGAGGGGATGCAGAGGGGACCTTCGTCCGATGAAATTCACTTTTCCCAACGGTAACTCAATTACGCTTTCAATCGACAGCCGGAACTGTCCCCCAACGTTGACGTGATTTGAAGCGCGCGTAACCGTTAACATCCAACCGTCTGGCTTGGATGTTTGGGGCTGCTGCAAATCTGAAGTGCATCGCTCGCGGCTCATTTGTTCGTCGGAGTGCAACAACCTAACCCCTAGGGGAGGGTGGTCGGGTCAGGAGATCGGTGTCAAAAAACTCAGAGCTCAGCAGGGGGCGAAGGTATATGTTGTGGCAGTATTGTTTGCAAACCCTCCTCCCCCTTCGAACGGCGCCAGCACCCGGTGCGACAAATGGTAGAAAACGGGCCGGGCCCGGTCGTCGGCAGGTCCTGGAATCTAACGGCGAAGCAGCTGCTGCCGGGGAAGGGATGATAAAATAATTCTACACGTCCAACAGAGGCTGAAGCAGAAGCATTTTTCCCCTAACAACGCGATAACACGCCGCGTGTTGGTTCAAATCGACAACGACAAACGCACAGGGCAAACGATGAGGTTAACTGTACGATTCGCAAGATTTGGGTAAAAAAGCATGTCCGGGAAATTATGAACACCATCCAAGCAGAAGTATTTCTCTCTCTCGCTCCTACACGCGTCAGTTCCGTTTCCATAGCAACCCACGGATGCCGAACATCGAACTACGCAAGCCGAATCAAGACGATGGAGTGGAATGCGTACGGTTTTCATTCATAGTTGAATGAAACACGCAAGACGCAGGGGAAGGGAAGACACGCAGTACGCGCGCGCCTGGACGGAAGCCGCCTGTGGCACCCTGGACCCGGGATCCCGTCGTCCCTTTCGCTATCAGTAACGGTTCGCTCGCCGCCGCATCCGGTTCGAGATGGATTTTCCGCGAAACTAAATCGAAGATTGGAAGATTTTCCCGGGGGTGCACCATGAAGTGAGAGCATTGGTGACGTGTGTGTAGTGGTTCCTGAGTAGTGTGTGAGGCAGGTGAAACTCATAACCAGAAGCATACTCTAAATATCTGAGTATAAACAGACATTTCAGCGTATCATTTTCATCAATCCAGCATTACCGTCACAGTTCGTTTCCTTTGGAAAAACTAAAAATTTTATAGCGAAACAAGTGTTCTAAATTTGGAAAACCTCGTGCGTCTGTATTTGATGTCTTCTGGGTGATGGGAAACTTCATTTCCTTATTCCTAGAACATATCTCGTGGTTTTCGAATGGTTTTTTTTTCGGATCGATGGACTAAACATGTTTGTTTATGTTTCCACCGACGGTAGATTTTTTCATTTTTCTATTCCCTAAAGTGGCTGTCGAAGTTCGTAAAGTGAAGTGCGTCTAGAAGTTCATTACGAACCAGCAAGATGCTGCTTTGTGAATGAAATAAAATTGTCTTTGATGGATACAAAATCGAGCATGGAGGATTAGTACTTAAGGTTGTATTTAAATTTTCCTAATAAATTAAATTGCCTACTGTCTCGTTTAGGTAAACCTCCATTATTAGTCACCAGAAGCTACTCAGGATGAAAGGAAAAGAAACGCATTAACAACGTTCCCAGCATACAATTCTTAACAGTTTTTCTTGCCAAGGAAACTCCCTTGCCTTCCAAGACCTATTGTCGCGGCATGGTGTCGTCATAATGTCGCGGCACGCGCCACTTGTCAGGGCGAAAAATCATCCATCGTTATAAGACCGAGGGAAAACATGGCTCTAAATGGACACGAAATCCAGCGGACGGTCCCATCATCGCCACCGCAGTCACGTGCACGAGCTGTGGAAAGATTTATGAAAACCGAAAAACAACCACCGTTTGGTTTTTCCTTCCTTGAGGAGAATTTTCTTCGTGCACAGTTGCATCGGGGGATGTGTTATGGAATGAAGAGATCATAATTTTTATAGATTCAACCATATTGTGTTATGTTCTCACTTCCTACTGTGGCCGCACGTAGTCTTCCCCCGTCGCTTCCGACGACAATTTCTAAATGGCCCCGAAAGAAGACATACTCTGATCACAGTTGGAAGCATAGTTGGGCTGCAGTTCTAAGCTCAACAAACAGACAGACTTGTCGGTCGGAACAATGAAACCATTCTGTGATTAATGGTGACCGGATCATTGCCAGATGACGCATGACGCCCTTGCCTAGTGGAAAGACACGCTGCACAGACAGACGATGATTGGAGAACGTGTCACGAATGGCAAATGCGCACACCAATCACTCGATCGGTGAAACAATGTCGATAACATCCATTCGGCCAAGTTCGTCCGATTGTTAAGCAACCGATTGAACAACAAAACCCCCGAATCTGTTGTTCGTCACTTCCGTTTCGGACCGCTCGTTGGGCGTGTATCCGTTTACTAGCGCCGGTTGGCGAGTTGGGGCGCCCTAGAGCAGCGAACATGACCGACCGAGCCGTTCGCTTCCACTCGCGGCTCCATGTTTGGATCGGCAAAACGATCGCAATGCGCCATCTTTTGTCTACCAGACACACTCTCCGGTTGGCGCGTTTGATTGGAATACTTAATCGGTTGTCAAAACGATACGCACAGTAACTATTAAGCAGCTTAGCACATCGGAGGGGGGTTCGAGGGGAGTGTCAGCGCCATCCGCTTTGTAGGAAAGATGAGGAAAGGAATGTCCATCCACCCCTCTTTGGAAACCGTGAGGTGTGCTATTAATTACCAAAAATCTGCCTAATATAAACATAGCCCGTCGGGTAACGACACGTCCCGCCTCACGTACATGGGGGGGTAGTGGGTAGAAAAAGGGGGGTCGAAATCTGTGCTTGTGCCCAGTGTTTTATTTCTTGCCAGACAGCGAAACAACTCCTATTCCGCGGAGTAAATCGCACCGCATGAAACCGATCGGGGAACAGAAAGCGATAAATCAGCAGCAGCTCGTTTAAGCGAGCGGTTTAATGTCCCGCGATTTACCACATACAAACGAACTGACGATTTAGGGAGCTCGCACATTCTTGCTGTGTGCTACCATTCGATGCCAGAAGATTCCGATAGGAAGTTAGTAAATTATGGAACGAGAGGAATTAACTAAACTCTAAAATTAACAGATCACGTTTTAAGCCATTGGCGTGTGTCGTCGTTGAAGTCCTACGATTATCTGATTCATCATCAGATTAATGTTGATCTTTTAGAAACCTTCCAAAGACGTGAGTCATTCAGAGGGGCTGTATTTTAATTAGCATACAATTCCCCACAGGCTTCGTTTGCTGTCTGATGCATTGTAATGTTGAATAAAAGTCATATTTGGTTTCAATAAAATTAAATAACAGTCATAGCTTCGTGAGGTTATTGAGTAACTCTTAAAATATTAATTAAGTATTTATAAAGTTCTGCGTCCACCAAAACAACTCATAAATTATCACAATAAGGTCATTCACGAGCAGTTTCCCAAATGCAGATGCCCCCAACCGCTCATTAATATCTCCCGCAAATGACACCACAAAGTTATGGCGGGCTCCCCGCTTTTAATTTAGACCCGACTTTCAGCACTTTCCCAATCCGATGCAAAACAACGGCTCGCGACGGCAACCATAACGACTGCAACGAACCCGTTAATGGACGGTCGCGTAATCTCCCACGATGATCGCCCACGGTCGGTTTCCGGTGTAGCGGTTCTAGCCTGGGCATCGGCTTTCTGGCTTCTCTAGGCGTCGCGGCTAGCATAAACTTGCAACCAACAAGTGTCGCCAAATGGTATGAACATAACAGACCACTCCAAAGCATAAGCCCCCCTCCCCTGGGAGTGGGACTTCCTAACGCAAAACGCCGTGCAATCGCCTCTTTTGGCACTTGCCCCCAAAACGGCCATTACCTCCCGAACGGGATGCCGGATTCTCGACTTGGTGAGAGGTATATTTTTAAACCGAAAGAACCGTTCCGGCACCTAACGTTGCTAGAACTGCATTCTGCGTGAGTGTCGCATGTCTAAAAATGCATCCATTCTTTGCATACGCAGGAACGTCGTCATTTCAAACGACGAGCTCGTCGTGGGAAAACCGGCTTCGTTGTGTGCGACTCGGTGCATTTCATTCCTCGACTCAACGTCTTTGTTGCACGACAAATTTTACTCGCGATCGCGATCGTTGCATGATCGCTGGGCCGGGTTTTTTGATTGCTTTTCCAGTTCCACACGAGGAAAAACGTTTTTGTCGTTAGCCAAAAATAGCTTTCCAACTGTTGCCGAAAACCGGATGATCATAAAAGTTGTCTCTTTTTGCCGTTAAGAGGGATATTTAAATGTTATTGTTTTCATGCTAGAATCTCAAATCATTTAACCATTCCTGTTTCATGTATATAAAACACAAGCTTCAAAATGTATTTCAAATCTATTAATCGATTCTGCATATTTATATCGAATGAATATTGATTGCAAAACCTATGAAAGAGATAAGAAAAGTAGAAAACAATGAGCTCGGCGAATAAGAAGAGATAAAGATGTCGAACAGCCTGCGCGACTCGGCCGACAAAGTCGCGACGGAACCACGCGACAAACATTTCATTTATTTGTAGCGCCATTTGACGCGCGAGTTTCGATCGATCCGGGGCGAGCACAGATTTACTAACCGCGACGCTGGGGTAAGTTTAGTCTACTCGGAGCGCTGTTCTAGCGTGGACGCTTCGACGTGCTGCGTCCATTCCTTAGTTGCGACCACCGAAATCGTATTGGGAGGAAAGAATTCCTCGCGGATCGGCGGACCGGGAGTGACGTGTTTTTCCTCTTTTATTTCACCCCGGTTTACTGCAGTCGAACCGTGTGCCATTAATCCCGCGACTGGGCGTCGTTCCGCGCGTCTGGTTTCGCCCGGGCGTCCACGCGAAAGCCGGTGCGAAGAAATTTACACACGAAAAAGGTGATTTCAAGTGGCTGATGGTTTTTTTTTTATTGTGCGGTGTTTGTGTGCCTTTGATTGAGAAGAGAGAAAAAAAAACACACGATCGAACGATCGAAGGTGAGGAGAATGTTAGATCATGATGGGTACACCGCAAAACGGTTTCGAGTGAACGGTGCACACAAGAAAACGTGTTCTATCCAAAAATGTATTTAAAACGAATATCTCAGTCCAGCTTGATGGGGAATGTACGGGAGGAAACCTAAACAGAGCTCCAACAGCTGTAGCCGTCTGCAAATATTGGCCCAGTGCCAACTGCAAGACACGAGTTTTCCACACCGGAATGATAACACCGACGTAAACCGATCGCTTTGGAATCGTTTGTCGGAATCCCAGACGCACAGCGTGAGATGACAACAAGCGGGGCTGGCATCTTTCACGATCTAAGCAAGAAGAGGCAAAGAATAATATTTTCGCGATAGCGCGACATGGAAATCGAAACGGTCGGTGTTTCTGCGGTTCGTAGAAGTGTTTAGGTGAACCATTCGCCACTTCCACTCCCCAGTTTTAATCTACGATTGTTTGGATTTTACGACTGCACCGTCGCGGCAAGGAACCAGACGTTATTGGATTATGTTTTGTAAACTTCGATCGGGCGCGATTTGAAACACTTTTCTTTGTTGAAGAAGACTGAAAAACATACTCCTTAGGCAAGTGTGGCGCATGTCTGTATTGTACAAGTGTATATTGCATTAAAGCGATGTTGAAGTTCACGTTCAATGTCAAGTGTTTGTTTAAAAAGGGGATTTGCCCCGCCGTTGCCATGCATGATTTTGCCTTGAGATGCATTAAAACATGTTCCATGTGAAATTTCTGCGAAAAACATCAGATAAAAGCAATTTTAATTAGAATTCCAATCAAATAGTGCCACCGTTTCACCTTTGATGCTGATAACCGCTGCACATGCAACCTTTCTGGCCTCGCCAGGAATGTCCCCTTTAAATTAGCCTTATCAGGAGACGACATTCCAGGGATGCAGTAAACATTTTTTTTGCCTTCCCTTACCGCATCGTTACCAGCTGCTGTCAAGTAAATTTTGAATCTATTATCTCGAAGCTGAAACTTGGGGAAAAAATTGCAACTACCCAAGGCCTCAGTTCAGCCCGATGCCAGTTGTTCACATTCCGGCAGAAATGATTGTTTTGTGAATCGATCGTTCCGTGCGGCCTTCAGTAACCCGCGTCGATTCTCGTTGACAAATTACCTCCCAAATGTCAATAATTAGCATTCGTCATAGCCACGCAACTGTAAGCGGGGTGGAAAAAAATACGAAGAGATCACGCCAACGGAACAATTATTACCATGTGTCCCATTTCCAATTTCAGTCACACGACACGTTTGTTGGCTTAATGTATAAACTGGAGGTTACTTTTTGCTACAACGTTGGTTTAATGGTAGCTTAACGGTCAAGTGCAGAAAACCAATTCGATGGGAATAGGCCAAAAAATAGCTTGGTCATTTTACGAACCTTCGAAAAAGGGCACCAACACAAAGCATTTCCCGCCATTGACAATTTGGCGGTCCGAGCCACGAAACGCCATTAAATAACGCAGAAACAGATGAAGCATTAGTTTTCCTAAACGCCCATGAAGTCATTGTGAAGATCGAAAAGTTATGCTTAAACTCGTCACGAACGCCGTCACGGTGCCGGTTTCTTCTGCGGTTACCTCCGGGTGGCCTCCGTCAACAGATTGGGACAGAATCAAAATAAATACGTCCCAATAGACAGGTGCGTTCGCGACCACAGCCAAGTGAAAACCGCAAACGACGACGACGACGGTGGTGACATACGCGGGCAGCATTACGAAATTGCGCTATACCCCAAGGAGTGCACACGTGAAAATGTCTCACATAGGGGGAATAAACCGCAGAAATCTAGATCAACTGTCAATCTCTACCCCACACACTGCAGAACCGACGATCACAACGATCGACAGCGGCACGTCATGAGATGAGTTTTCCATGAGTTCTAAGGAGTTCGTGCGGGTCCTTCATGTTCCAAAGGCATCGCACTGCACGTCCTCATCTTTTTCACCAAAGAGAGTTCTATAAATAATCTCCGCTTCAGATCATCAAGAACCAACCCACTGTGGCGGGAAAACGTAGGGAAAAAACCCTTGATCCGTAGGGAAGTGCACCCGATCGTAATCGGACTGACGTCTAAATTCTGGCCCCTTTTTTTGGGGGGTGACTTAACGATATTTGTTTAACCTTTGGTTTGGCTCCACGTCGAAGGCCAGTTGACAGTTGAGGCAATAAGTTATCGAACCAACGACGACGACGACGCAAGCCATTAGTTGCGTCCGGGAAAAGGTGTCGGTAAACAAGTAATTCAGTCGCCCTGCCCTTGAGATTGCACTGGGAGACACATCTGTTCTGAGTCTATCGGCACCGAACGGTTGACCGTAATTGATTATCTTCTAAAAGTGGTCCAACTATTCCAGGCTCCGAATAGTGTTCCGAATCGGGAATGGGAAAGTTGCTGCCGGAGGAAGAGGAACCAAGTATCCATCGAGATCGACTGGCCCTTTGCCTGGGTGGGAGGAATTTAGGGAACTGTTTTCTGTCATTAGTGTAGCTAATGTAAACATTGTGTGGTGTGCGTTAAAAATAAATCCAAGGGGATACCTCCAATTAATTATTCCAACCTTTTCTGACATTCACAAATGATGTGGAGTATTCCAATGGGACATGAACTTCTAAGCCTTAAGAGTTTCTCTTGTGTGCCTCTTATCAAATTGAAAAACGGAATACTAAAACCATTTCCATTTCATTTTTGAAGATGACTAACGCTGGAATGTCAATTCCTGAAATTGATTAATAATTATTAACATTCCTGCGATCGTTATGTTTATACAAAGTACATAATAAATTTTATCAATTTTCAGAATTGACATTGATTGCGCACAAAAACATCAGTTCGATTGATGAATCAACGGCACGGTGACAAAGCGCCAAAGACTGCGTCGGCTGATGGTTCGCCTCCTTATGCTGGCCTTATCTCCTCCGTCGTGTCAGATGGCGGTGAAGTGAAGCGGAAAAAGCCAGCCCTCCCGGTGGCCACACGCAGGCATGGTGCGATCACCCTGTGTCCACTGACCCTTCCTCCCATTAATCAGTAGCACGCATCTGCATCGATTCCACGCGAAGGTCGTGGCCGTTGTAGCGGAGAGTTAACGAAGGGTTACTGAACGCATCCGAGAACTTTGACAAAGTGGACATGTAAACACGCCATAAACCATACCCCAGGCGGCACACGACGCCGATAGGATTGCTACTATCTTTGAACCAAGAAGTTCAGATCGAATAGAAGCAACAGCTTGCTTTGTGAAGAAACCCAAAAAGGCGTCTTGGAAACGTCACAGAAACCAGAAATAAATCCCTATCGATACTAATCGGTAAAACTGGGACAAGTTCGCGAATCCACCGAATGAGCTGTACACTGATTAGATAGGCTTGTTTTGTTCGATTACTCAAGGCGTTGGGCTACGAACACACGAGGTCTTTCTTATCACTTTCGCGAGAATGCCATAAAGTGTCAAAAAGTCCAAACGACCAAACCCCAGTGCCAATGCTATCATCGTGCAGATAGATACCCGCCAAAAAAACACCAAACCCAACTCAACAAAATGACAGACACGCGAAAACCGTCCAAGGTGGTTCCGGGGCATCGAGGGAAAACCGCAGCCACCGGCACGGCCACCTGTCAGCTGGCGTGGATCGAGAGTGACAAGCGCGGACAGCCGGAATTGGAACGGGAACCCTTCCTGTCGGTGGCCGCGA
The DNA here is from genome assembly GCF_943734765.1 of Anopheles ziemanni. NCBI lineage: Eukaryota > Metazoa > Arthropoda > Insecta > Diptera > Culicidae > Anopheles > Anopheles ziemanni. Next base: position 2,553,579 of record NC_080705.1, read on the forward strand.
GCGATGGCAGCGAGTCCAGCCTGGAGTGCGAAAGGTTGTGCGATCCGCGGGCAGCGAAAAAGACGCGCATTTTCGCCATCGACCTCGAGCGCGGGGGCGCCGCGAAGAAGGGTCTCGATGACACACCGGAGTCCCGAGCAGAGTCGACGGATAGCTCAACGGGCAGCTCACCCGGGACGACCCGGTCCAACAGCAGCAGCAGCAGCAGTAGTAACGATGATTCTCACAGCGATGCCAAACTAGTCGATAAGCTGCGGAAGGTGAACCGCCGGAAGCGGAAACAAACGCGGACCGCCAAGCTGCTCCAGTTGTGTCAGTGCTGTCCTTGGGCCGTGCCATGGAGTCTGCTGATTGTCAGTGCCCTGCAGGTAGGACAATGTTTTATCGGTATGGGTGGTGGGAATCCAATGTTTTGACAGACGGACGGGTGGAATTGTGAACCCCGAGGGTAAAATTTGGGCCACGTTTAATTGGGGGATTGGGCTACGGTTTGGGTGTTTCCCCTTGAGAAATAAATTAGTTTATTAGCGTGAACAGACACTGTTCAAGTTTGGAAGCGATAAAGGTTAACCGAATCAACAAATGGCGATGGCAGCTTTATGTCACTGTCAAATAGGAATGTTGTTCAAACAAAATCAAACATTTAATACAAAAACTGAAGTTGAATGCTATAAACCAAAAAGTCACAAAAGGTTTACTCCAAATGGAATACATGATTATCCTTCTATCTTTCTGGACAAACTTCCGTGCAAACTTTCGAAATAACCCAATCAATCACATGGGCGATTCCCACCCAGTCAATCCTCGTGTTTCGCTCAACATAAATTTTTCAACACATACTTATCTGCCACACACACATGGGGTCATCCTTTCGCCGGAAGAACAGTATCGATTTTTTTTGGTCCGTCCATTAGGTGTTGTTTTCCTTGAACCTGAAGGTTTTTCCCTTACACGGTTCAATGGGCAAGTCCCTTGTCCCGGTCAAACGATTTCACTTTCTTTTCGCCGTCGAAAAGTGTTGCGCCTTTTCCTGGGCGGCGAAAAAGATCGCAAAAGAATGTCCACCGGGGGAGGGGAAACACATTAACCCAGAAAAGGAAAACACCCCGAGGGTAGAAAAGGACACGTTTTTTCCGCGTCATCCGAAAGACGCACGCCTCACGCAACCACGTTCGGCGACAATGGCTGAATGGCGGGTTGTGGAAAAATCGATGTGAAAAATTCATTGCAGACTCGCAGGGTGTGGCACAACGGGCAAGGATGCTGGATCCTATTTTTGGCACCGTGCGGCGCCTTCCCTGGTGACTTTTTCCCCCTTTCAGGTTTCGATAGACTCGTTGGCACCGGAGTTTGACTCTCGTAACCAGACACGTTGCGTTACGAATTTTACACACGACGCAGAGGAAGCATCGGGGGTGCGCGTGTGTGAAAGAAAAATTAGCCAAAAGTGAGAACAAGTGAGAAGATTAAGGGCCAAGTTCGAGATAAATCATGGCCCATTCATGAAACATGAGCCGTTTCACAAACAAAGGGACGAGGAGTTGGTGTTGGTGGAGAACATTAAAGTGACATGATTACAGCGTAAGTCGGAATTAGCTGCCATTTTCATGCCAACGAAACCAGATTAGATGACATAAGCTGTCGTGGGGGAACCTTGCCATTCGATTTTCAGTAAATAATCTTCCGACCCGACCAACGTCCCAGCTTCCTTCCTTCCCTTAGATCAGGGTTTTCCCATTTAGGGGTATTCAATTTATTTAACTCGTTCCGCTTAGTGATGCATTTGCATTGTGTTTATTCGAGCAGAATGCATCACATTGTGCACGCTGCACAAAACGGGCCTCTTTATCTCATCCACATCGACCTTCTATCGACGACAGGGAGGGGACGTTATTCTTTGCGACATTTTTTTCTCTCTTCTCATCGATGGTTTTACTATGATTCATCAGAAAATTGTGTCGTAGGACAAAGCAATATTTGTTTCCACTTTTTTAAGTTTGCCGATGTTCAGATGATGCTCTTTTCTTAGCAGACGAAACAAGAAAACACTGCCACCGCAATACTCTGTCAATATTTTCCCGTGACAAAACTAATCCCCAAACAACATTTTGTCTATCGGACCTTGTCAGGATGATAGAGCAAATATTTTGTGGAGATGGAAATCTAGCACGTGTTGGCCGCTTCCGTAAAAGAAGGAACTTTAAAAAGATTGCCAGAAAAATAACCTACCATTTGAAGAGGTCGTTTCTCCGAACCGCCTTCCTATAAAACCATTCCCTATCTTATCCGATTGTATTTACCTTCTTCTTTATTATCCATAGAGTAAATTGTTGTTTCGTTTTTCTTCCCGAAACGTCCCCTCGAAATCGGATGTTTTCTGTATGGAATCGTCGTAGGGTACTCCCACCGCCTCACTTGACGATGCCCTAATCAGATACCATTCGATTCGTGCCGCTTCAATATTGCACCCCTGCACGAACCTTGATCCTCGGTCCCTTCTTTTCCAACGCGTAGGTTCACGACGAACCCAACAAAAGTAATTATGGATAGGTAGACACTGGGCCATAGAGACAGTGATTGAATAAAACTGCAATCAACTGCAGGCTTTTAGGCTCGATTGAACGCAGGAGGTCGCCCATCTAATGTCCGCATCCAAAGCATCACCTCGAAGTTGGTGCGTTGTCTGGTGGTTCCTTTTCCTTTTGGGCAAAGAATGCAGCGACGGCGTGGCCTCGCAGTGATTGATGAGACGTGCGCAAGATTGTCACGTGCAGTGGTCGGAGTCGGAGTTTCCCTTGTAAGGAAAATCCGCAACCCCGAGTGGAAGGAGACGCCGACTCTAGCGGCTAGAGGGAAACGCTCAAATCAGGTTCGATCAGCTCAGGGCAGGTGAAAACGAACACACATGTGCATAAGCTGTCAATTACCGCGCGGTGACAAGGTAGTTTGGCGCTTGCAGTTGCACTCACGGTGGCAACATGCGGGAAACATACATAGCAAGCTGCACACGCGCGCGCGTTGCAACGGAACGTAAACAAAGGCGCACAGCGTCGACGCGGTGCACGGAAAAGTGGCGTACCAAATCCAATATTTACCCATCTCAAAGCAGGCCGTGTTTCGCCGTGTTGCCGAACCAAGGCCAGGCCCAGGTCAAGCCGATGCAATCGACTACAGCTCTATCGATTGTGCAGAGGCGCACTTGCACTACACCGGATTCGATGGAACTGTTGTTGTCCGATGGCGTTTGCAGCCATAGACGGCGGCCTATTTGTTTTGCTAAACCCTACAGCAATTCAAACAACTGTCAAACGATGGCGGGCTCCACCGCCGGCCTAGATTGGCGGATGTCCGCCCGCGAACTGTGCCAATCGGTATCGAATCGGTGAGCGAGATTTACACGGATTTGCGCCGTTTGACATCGTCACCATCTGCGAGGGCACATTGTGTCACTGGGACGCCTTTGTTCGCGTCCCGCGTAACCCTGACGGCCGCTGGGTATGGCTTCACCACGCGAGGAAACCCACCAAGCTCCATACCACTCACCTAAACTATTGCACCCACTTGCTTCCTTCCTTCCTTCCTTCCTTCGGCATGCAATCGTTTTTTCCAACTAAAGTAACCTCCTCCTTGGAACTGATTTTTGATTACTTAATATCCCGAGCATTAGAACGCGAAAGTTAAACACCGTCGAGGGGGGTTTGACACAATTAGCGTGACGGTACGGTAGTTGACTTGGGGAACGAAGGACCCGTGGAAAACCTCCCCCCCTTGGTATCGGTTTACAGCGGAACGGGAAAACCAACCTGTGCCCGGTCATGCGTTGCTTGGCCGAAAACCCATGGTTAATCGCTGAGCTTCATGACCGTTGGGGTCATTTGAATCATCAAGAAGTTCCTTCGGTTTGTTGGACAAAATCAGGAGCGTTGAAAATAGTTTACTGAATCAAGAAAGAAAAAAAAACTAGGAAACTCATAAAACACAATCCAAATAAATGAACCATCCGGCTGCAATCCGTCCTCTTCCGAGCTCCCGCGTGACGTTCCAATGCTCGCACACGGGCAAATCAAGTAATTCGATACGAAAAACGTCGTTCCTTTTTCCACCCAATACCGCACGTGGAACCGATGGTCGTAAACGTAACGTAAATCAAACACGCCAGCCTTTACGGCGCTCTGTTCCGTTTGCGTGCGTGGTTCTTTAAACTATCTTCTTCAAAATTTATGACCACATCGATACGTTTTCCTCGTTTCACTTTCGTTTTCCCTAGCTGTTTGGGGGATTCGTTACCTTGTTTTGCGTAGGAGAAAATCATCAACGTTATGGTCATTCGTTCTGGATGGCCATTACCATGTGTCGGGAGAGTTTTCCGGGTTCCGTGGGATTCGCTTCTTGAGAAAAATTAAATCCCGCTTTACGACAATGTCCCTGCCACGTGTTTGTTTCGAACGGATTCCGGAAGAAGGCTGGGCAATAAAATAGTGTCTATAATGAATCGTGGTGGTGACCCATTTCCTCATTTTCTCTTTTCCCCATCTCCTTTCCCAGATTTCCGTCTTCATTTTCAACAATAATGCCATCCATCAGAAGCTCATCTTTTCGCCGGTCAAACAGTATGAGGTAAGTTTATTAGATCGTCTTCAAACATCGAGATCGAATTCTCCACTTACGGTTTCCTAAAAATCCGTTAGGTTTGGCGCTTTGTAACGTACACATTTCTTCACGCCGGAAGTGTCCACCTGGTGCTCAACATTATCATTCAGGTAGGGAAAGCCGCCAATCGTTGCGGAAGGCAACAGTAGCTAATACTTGTTTAACAACTTACAGATACTGGTGGCGTTTCCTCTGGAAACGGAGCAAGGGCATGACAAGGTGTTGCTGGTGTACTTCGCCGGCATTCTCGCCGGAGGACTCGGTGCTTCCGTCTTCGAGCCAACCCTCATGGTCGGCGCTTCGGCCGGCGTGTACTGTTTGCTCATGAGCCATATACCACATATCATTATGGTGTGTTGCAAAGGAGATCCCCTTCAAGCACCAGATGGTTGTAATTCTTTTCCTTCTTTTTCCTAATTGTTACAGAACTTTAAAACTCTCTCCTATCGTTACTATCGCCTGCTCGCCGTGTTGGTGCTGTGCATCAGTGACGTGCTGTACTCCATCCGACACTGCCTTACCAAAGGGAACCTTCAGCCGCGGATCGGTGTTGCGGCGCACATCAGCGGAGCCATCTGTGGTCTGCTCCTCGGGTTCGCCATCTACCGCTCCAAGGTGCAGCCCGACTCGGCTGGACTGATCGCCGTCTTCCGGACGCTGCGCTACCTGGCCATAGCGCTCTTCATCGGATGGATCGGAGCCACCGTGCTCTACAATCTCAACCGAAGCCATGTGATCTAGACACGCTGTCTAGCCATACGCCATTAACATTACCTACACCCAAATTAGTCAATAAGTTAAGTTTTGCAACTCGCCCCAATGATTTATTCTCGATTTATAGAGTAGCTGAAAAGAAGTTTTGACACCATTTTTTGACAAATTTATGCGACAGTCGCTAGACGTTTGTTTTATTACTCTTATATCCGAACGTTATCGTAGGCGCTTACAGGCGAATCCATATCCTAGTGTGGAAAATACTACCTCCAGACGGGATATCCAAGTCACGCCGGACGTCGTACCGCGCGGCAATCGGATAACGCTTCTGGAAGTCGTTCCCGAACCAACTTAAAGGTAACCCCTTCCGCCACAAATTAGGACACGGAGCGTTACAAGAATCGTGAACGAAGGAAAATCGGATAGTTATAGCCCTAATGCTAAAGTAACTCGTTCCTCGTTCCGCTTGTTTGTGTATGTTTCTGGTCAACCGGTCATTGTATCGATGGCTTAAAAACTAAATATTAATATCACGAAAATCACAGTAACCCTCGTTCGTTCGTATCCTTCCATTCCGTTTAGATCCTCTTTCATTCGATGGTTTTCAACGCTCATGTACACACTCTCTCTCGCTAACTTATGATTAATCGCATACTCGTACTTCCGAAACATCCCTACATGCACACTTACCTAAACTAGTGAGTGGAATAGTTGAAGGCAACTTTCGTCGGACATCGAGATAGACATACCCTATTTACCACTATCGTCTTCTGCACGTCAGTGGCGTACAGTGAACACCGACCTCGGTACATTTACACTCCAAGCAGGGCCCGGAAAGTTCGGATATGATCCTTCCTACTCGGTACATTCGACCGTAGATGTTACAACCGGCCAGCTTAAGGATGCCCACCGAGTCCTTTACCTTCGATTTCATGTTGATCTCGGCCGTACCTTCGGAGTGATGTTGCTTTAGTTTATTAATGTCCACCGGGTTGACGACGTACGCGTTCGTATTGACCACTGGGGTTCCTTCGGCGATCACCTGGTACTGATCGCTTCGATGCTCCGGTGCGCTGTAACCGTATCGATCAAGTTCGTTCTGTGATTCCGTATCGGGTGCGTTGATAGGTTTCGTGTGGAAGCCAGGATTCAAGAATGGAAGATCGGAAAGCGACGGTCGGTAGAGCGCTTTGGTGTCGTTCTTAGCACTTTCCACCTTAAGCGTTACTGTGCCATCGTGGAGTTCTTCATCGGAAGGAGGCTTCACGTCTCCCAGGGATGCCTCGAGACCGGCGGAAGGATCGTACACTGCGGTCAGTCGGGACGGTAGCGTCTTGAAGGGAGGAATTCCATCAGACAACGCCGATGCCGGTTCATTCCTCGTTGAATTACGCAACTTGTTCTCGTTCATCGGATCCTCTTCGCGGAGCAAGTAGTTCAGCATATTTTCCAAGCTAAACATAGCACTAGGTTCCGGTTCGTGCTCTACTCCGGTTGCTTTCATCGGTTTAGGTGTTGGCGAAACGGGTTCCACCGAATGATCTACGGACACGGGGAAGTTCAGTTCGAATCCGGTAAAGTTTGGCTTCGAGGGAGTACTGGAACGAGTTGCGGCATCGTGCTCCGATACGGATGACAGGTAATTCGCATCGGTCGTTATCGAAATGATTTGTTTCTCAAAATCGTCTCCGCCAGCACTTGGATCATCAAGGCGATCTTCCAATGGCGACGGTTTCGTTTGGAACGAAAGCAACTTTTCCTTGTCTTCAATCAACGACATCAATGGAGGTGCTGGTTCCGTGCGGATTACATCGATGAACGGATTTACTGGAGTTGCTAAAATAAAATAAAAAGTACGTAACGTTAGAAGAAATCTTCATCGAACGATCATTGATTAATTTACCTCCATAGGAACTGGTTGGTGTAGCATTGTACGGTAACTTTGCATGATGATCGTCTGTTGTCAGTTCGATCGGAGAAGGGGTAGTGGCGTAACTTTCATAGTAAAATGTTTCCTTGCTAGGTTCCTTCGGAACAAAACCACCTACATAAAACGGAACGAAATCTCGGGTTATTAGAGAAACTATATTTCGCTTCTCAATCACCGATTACCCTTACCTTCTGTCTTTGTTGGTGGAGAAAAGCCACTGGTGTCCGTTCCATCGATGCGGAATAATGGGTTGTCTGTGCTCGCTTGAACCTTATCCAGCTTAGCCCCGCCATACGCAAGTTCTTTGTGGTTAGTGTAGTAGACATTCTTTTCCGGATAGCCCACACCGTACTTATCGTACACCGGGACGTATGATCCCTCCTGCGGTATCTCGTACTTGGTCGGTATGAACTTCTTAAGTTCGTTCTGGAACAAATCCTGCTTCTGCGGTAGCTCCGAGTACTTATGAATGGTGTCCGTATCGTAGTCGTAGTCCGTTTCGTCCACCGTGTCATACTTATCCCGGATAACCTTCGTGTTGTAGTACCCATTCTTTGCGTCAATTTCATAGTTTTCCGTTAGGGCAGGATAGTTGATCGTCGGGTCGTACGGATACTCATACTCTCCGATCGGCTTGACGGCAGTTTTGTACATTAACCCAGGGTGAAGGATCTCGTGCTCATTGCCCAAACCATACGCCGTCGGTACCTCATACGGATCATTCACGATCGGGTAGTTGTTCGGATGGTTTTTGAAGTACGTGTATGTTGGCGTTGCGGCTTTGGGCGGCTTCAAGGGATCGTTCTTCTTCACCGCGTCTGCCGGTAGGAACGGAATGATCTTCAAATTGGGAAGGCTCGGTGGCAAAGTTGGCTCATCGTAGTCGGAACCGACGTCCGATTCCAAGATCGACGGAATACTGCTAGCCTTGTGGAATCCACTGATTGGAATCGGTTTCGGTGTAATGGGGCGATATTCAGTTCGGTTTCTGTTGGATGGCTTTCCAGAATCGTTCTTTGTTGCATCGAAGATATTCGAGAGACCACTTAGAAGTACTGAGAGGAGGTTATTCTCCTTCAGCGGATTCGGAGGACGAGTGGAGAGTGTAATCGGTTTGAGCGGAATAGAAGATGTCGTCGGTGGTATTGAGGTGGTTGTATCGTTGTTACTATTAGTGCTCAACAAATCAGCCTTCAATTCTACTTGCTCACCCTCACTCGGTTGAGTGTTTGTATATAAGATATCCGTAGTGGCATCCGATGCGTCATCTTCCGTAGTAGACAACTCCAAAGGCACATCGTTGGATATGACTGTCGAGTATTCCTCACTCTCGATAGTAGTGCTAGTGCTAACTTCTTCTGTAATCCGTTCAGTGGTTTCTTTTCCTACGGTGGACGCTTCCGTCGGTACGAACGTCGTCGAGTCATGTACCTCGGCTACATCGGGCGTAGTTACATCATTGATCGTCATCGTAGATACCACTGGTTCTGAGGTCGTACTAGTGATCCTAGGCAACACAGTTGTCGGTATCTTTTCCGGCGCAAAACCAACAAACTTATTGTTCGGCCGTTTCGTGGCAATGGTTGTGGTTGAAATGGGCTCACTAGCAGTCACCTTAGTTACCTTTTCAATCTTCGCATTTAATGAGTTAAGGATAGTCTCCACCGTTGCTTTATCTACCAATTGATCGATTTTAATCACAACATCGACCGGGGTGGAACTAACACTTTTCGGTGTTGTGGTTATAGTTTTCTGCGATGACGAAGGCATTGCTGGCGTTGTGGTTGAAGTGGTTCCGCTTGTCGTAGGTGTAGGCCTTGCGGCTGTAGATGACTTGGATAGATCTTTAGGACCATTCTTCGGAGGATCAGTGGCGTTCGATATGTTCGTAAATGCCGGTAAATTATCCTTTTTCGTTGGAACTGTAGAGGTTGAGGAAACTGTTGTCTCGGTTATGGGTTGCGGATGGGCTTCTTTCAATGAAGCCGAAGGCCCAGTTTTGAGCTGAGGTTTTGGTTGATTTGTTTCAGAGGACGAAACCTTAACCATAGATTTGGGAGTCGTAATGGGTTGTTCTGTTGTGGTTGTTGAAGGTTTGGCAGTGGTCGTGGTTGTTGTTGTGGGCTTATTAGTACTAGTTGTTGTCGTTGTTGTAGGAGCTGCAATAGTTGTCGAAGTAGTTGCTGTTGTGCTAGTTGTAGTAGGAACAGTAGTTGTTGTGGTCGTACTAGATGTAGTACTAGTAGTGGTCGTACTAGGAGTAGTACTAGTAGTGGTCGTAGTGGGAGCAGTAGTACTAGTAGTCGTCGTAGTGGGAGCAGTAGTTGTAGAGGTTGTACCAGGAGTAGTAGTAGGAGATGGAGTAGCAGTTGATTTTGTTGTCGTTATCCTTGTAGTCGACGTCGTAGTGGTGAATGCTTTTTCAGTAGTTGTCACTGTCGTTGGAACTCTCGTAGTTGTAGGTTGGCTGGCTGTGGTTGAAGAAGAAATAGTTTGTTGGATCGTTGGGCTAGAAGCAGCCGCTGTTGCATCTTCTACGTTATCCTTCAAAATGTCAGTGCTTGCTTGATTCCTTACTGTCGTCTCAATGAGAGAGTTAGAGACATCTACAGGGTTTTCCTTCAACAACGAATCCACCTCCAACTTTTGAAAGTTAGTATCATTCATCAACATGACCGGAATGTTCGGCAGTGGCTTGAACATTATCGGCACCGGCGGGATCTTTCTAACGGGGAAGTTAAAGTCCGGTTTCTCGATGTAGATCGCCTGCGGCTCCTGAATGATCTCTACTTTGACCGTCTGCAACTCGGGAGCAGATTCCGTAGACGTCGCTGTGCTTCCATCCGGCGTTGGCGTGCTGGTCAAAAGTAACTCATCCTCTCCAGCATCATCAATGAAATCGAGTCCGGCTCGAAGTAAATCCAGAAAACTTTTCTCCGAAGTCGTACTCACGGGAGCCGCTTCGGTAACGGGTGTTTCAATGATCTCGGTAGCATTTTTCGCCTCCGCTTTCGGTGCATCCGGATCCGGACCGAACAGAATCGAAAAGAAATCGAATGATTCTTCGTCCTCCATCTTACGCCCGAAAGGTTTCGGTTCGCCATGTTCTGTTGAAAACAAAATTGAAGAAAAGTGTTAAGTATGCGGACATAAGGCACCACTTTTGGCACCAATCCTAACCATACTCACTGCAATCATATCGGACGGCACAACACTCGCCACGGGGAACCCTTGGCGTACAACCTTTGATCGGAGGGGCACATTTCTTCGGCGTACACTTTCGCTGTCCCCTAATGCAGTAGCACACCTCACAGGGATCTTCCGATTTCATTTTTTCTCCATCGGAGTATGTGTGTCCACTGAAGGTACACCCATTGCTACGGTATCCTCTTCGGTCCGACATCCGTTGGTAGTGCTTGTTGTTGATCCTTCGCACGTGATTCGGTGACACCGTCGACTGGTCGATTTCGTTACCCTTGATTGGCGTTTTTCCGGAGCAATCGTACCGAATGGGGCAGCAGGCCGAATCTACAAAGATGGGAGCACACCTCTGGTTCGGAAGAGCGCACTTTGGCTTCACACACTTCTGCCGGCCGTTGATGCAGTAGCAGTATGAGCATAGCGATGAACTGACCATAGCCGAACCGGATTTATACACCGTTCCGTTTACAATGCATGCTAAAGAAATAGGAAACATATGTGTGAAAACCACAACCACCAACCCTAGCGAGTGAGACATCAACAAACCTCCGTTATCCTCCACTTCGTCATCATCCGAACGACGAAGGTACGAGTTGGGATTCTCCAACCTTTCCTGGGCGGCCTTCTCGTAGTAATCCAAGAAGTGTATCTTCTTTCGATCGCCATTGTTTTTCAGCGCCAAATTCAACTTCGAACACTGCAGGTAAGGACAGCAGGAACCACTCTTGTGCACCAGAATGCATCCCCTCGGTGGTGGTATCGGTTGTTCTATGGAAAAAAGCGAGGTCCAACAAATCAAACGTTTAACGATCAATAAGACGTTTGCGCCTAGAGGTATGCAACACGCGTAGCTCTACCTGGACAGACTTTCAGCGCGCATATGAGCGTCTTTTCCGTACACTTGCACATCAAGCAAGGTTCCTTCGTCGGCACGATCGAGCCCTCCATGAAATGTGTTCCATTGTAGTAACAACTGGATTCTGCTACATAATGTAAGAGATAAATAAGATTAGAATATACGTGGAAGGGAATACGATTAACGAAGTTCTTAATGAAGCATAATCCCAAGATTTAAACTGTATCTCGAACGATCTGAACTTATGATAAATATCCCATAATTAAAAGATCCCGTTAGCTTGGCGCTTCATTATATTGTTTTTTGCCACCTATCCGCGTGATTAGGTGTCAGCTTTATGATCATAAATATCTCAAGCCTCCGGCTACAAGAAAATAAAATTCTGGAATAAGAAACCGCAAATAAAACCCGCTAGACTCCGTACCACCAGTCCGGTTGTTGACACCGAGAGAAGAACCGCCAAAAAGCCATTCAAAAAGCGGCGACAAAATTCCGCACAAGAGGGGAAAAAAATACAAACCCGTTGAGATCATCATCCCCATCATTATCATCGTCTTCCTCCCCCCCCGCTTTCGGTGACACATTTCTCGCCTGGTCGGGTGGACGTTAGCATTTTTTCACCATTAAATCACCATCAGCAGCAGCAGCAGCATAGCAGCTTTCCTATGCTCTTCCACCGAATATCTCGCTGACCCATAATGAGCCTGGCGGTGGCAAAGAAAATCGAAATCGGTTTAACGATCGCGCTCGGGAGTTTGATGTTTGGAAAATTTCCCCGCCGCGATCGTTTATCGCCCGTTGTCTATCGTTTCCATGTACATATTTCTTTTTTTATCTTTTTTATCTCAACCGTTGTGCGTTCAAAAAATAATCAACTCGTTTTGATGCCGCTTTCCAACGCAAAGAATCCCCCCCCCCCCCCCCCTTCCCCCTCGAAAAAGAAACAAACCACCGATCAACGCCATGCAGTTTCGATACAAGCTGCGGCGAAATTAAATGAATCGAATCGAGCCGAACGCGGTGACCCATTCGGTTCGGCCTCCCAGGCCGGTTTTGTGTGGCCCGTTCTCGCCTCCAATATGGGGGTCAAACCGTGCGAAAGTAGTCCATGATCAAGGCCTCCGGAGCCGCGTGCCTTCCTTACGTCTTGTGGTTTTACCGGCGAGATTTACGTCACACCTGCGAGCGCGAGTTCATCGAACTGCGGCACGTTCTTCGTGGATCGGTTCGCGGAGTTCACGATGGCTAATTGGGTGCGATTGCTTGAATGATGGTTAAGCAAACAGATGGTTTGCGAGCTAGAGAGAGCCCCGCGTTACCGACGGATAAAGCTAACCTATATTTTGTCGGCACTGACATTGACAGCGTTCCAAGCGCATACACACACACACACGCCATCCGATCAACCTGAACCGCCGAGACACCGAGACACCGCAACTAATTTGCCCACTCATCGTGGTGTCCTAGTTTCGCGAAACCTCTACACCTCGTCCCCCGAAGACACTGAGAAGTGGTGGAGAAACGGTGGAGATAGTAAGACGAGGGTCGCCATCCATTCCTCCTCCTTCACGTGGTCCTTGTAACCGCAATTCTCCCGACCTGAAACGTGCCACTTGAAATCAGTTTCTCCTTCTGCTTCACTTCACTTTCCTAGCCGGGCAAGGCAAGTGCGCCCACCGCGTGTTTGTTTTCCTCCGTCAACCACAAGACCGTGCCGTGATTCTTAACTCCCATTTGCCCTTCCCTTCGTCACGCGGGAACGCCAGGAATGCCGGTGGGGCGTGGGGGAAGAAAATTCTGCGGCCCGTTTTCTCCCCGTACGATGCGATTTGCGTGCGCCATAACATTCCCTCTCGAAAGACGCCTCCACAAGACACACCGCGGGACTCGCGGCGGTCATTAGAGCACAAAATCAATTCTTTCCGGGTGCCGCTAAGTAGGCAACCATCATAGTCAACAAGTATGGGGTGGTTTTGTTTTCGTTTCTCTCTTTACGATACATAGTATCGGTACGGGGCAAGTGACTTGTCCATTTAAGCACCATTGTCGTTGCGAGTTCGAGCTTTCTTCGAGCGATTGCTTCCCGCTCGGGCGATGTTGGCAGACTTGATCATCGACGGCTTTTAGGAATCGAAAGCCTTTTCCTCTCGCGGTGTTCGCAAGAATTAACGAAATGGCACAACCCGGGCTGGAGGTGAAAGCAGAAAATGAAGAACGATCATGTTTTTTTTTTCTTTTCTTACAACTTACGCCGTGTGATTAATGTGAAATGAGATGTTTAGCGGGAATAATTTATTCAGACACATAACGTCAAATATGTTCATATTAGGTTTATCGTTCTTTTTTGCGGTAGTTTAATTGTTTCCGATGAACAAAATACAACCCGTTGTTAAATTTCACGTTTCATAAATATTCAAGGCAAAAATTAAATCTCTTGTTTATTGATTCTGCAGATAGCTTAACTTCCAGCAGACGTAAATTAATATTTCATGGAGAATAATTGTTTGAAGACTCAAAGAACAACGGTAGGAGCTGAAATCATTTAACATAAATAAGAAACAACAGCAACCCCGCCCATTTTTAATGAGTTTACGATTCCAAAACAAAACCTACACCGTTTTCGTAAGGAAGTCCAAGCCCATCCCGGAACTATTCTGACCACGACCCGTTAACACTAAAACGATTTAAAAAAAAACGTTGAACCAATCAGCAAGACAAACTCATCAAAAGGTACCCTCGAACCCGGGGCGTCAACACCGGGGCACATTTTCTCCCATTTTTCTCGATTGTTTACGCTCATCAGCCCCTGGAGCCGCACCGGAAGGGAAAGGTGCCCACTTCAACGCCCTTAACCCTTACGGGAAATGGGTTGGTGGCCAGCGCCAGGCATGGATTTATGGGCCTCCAGAAGAGCTATCGATTTAAACTGCCCGTTTAAAGGCCGCGGGCACCCGCCGCCTGGGAAATGGGAGAAATGCAGACGCCACCGTCCACTTGGAATCTCACATTCCCGAGCGTGAGTGTGTTTGGGTAGGACCGTTTCTTGGCCCCTCGAGCGGTCATCTAAACGACGTCCGAGGGAAATTTAAGTCATACGGAATACATAATGCGCACCCCGGCTGAACCTGTTTTCCCGCCCGCCCGCGTGATTCTCCCAAAGGGACGAGTCGAAGGGGTGTCGGAAGAACATTCCAGCACCATAAACGACAACGACACGCCCGGAGGAGGAGGAGGAGTCCACCTGCCCTGCGGGTGGACGGAACGAGTGCGAGCATAATAATATTTAGCACACGATAATTTCACACTCCTCCGGCGGGTGGTCGTCACTAAGATTAGCCATAGGTGGAAGGTGGTGTTGGCGGTTGGCTTTTCACCACCACCCCTTATACTCATTATCCTATCTGCTCCGGAGGCTTTTTTTTGTCCGCGCGGCATGCCGGTGGTAAATTATGGAGCGCGCGCAGCCGCGAAACGAAACGAAACAAAGTGAAATGAAGTCCGCACGATGCGAGAACTAATTTGCATTCGCCACAAACACTCCCTGCCCTCCCACCACTGCTGCCGGATGGAGGCCACTTGTCCACGCTACCCGGTCTCGGTACGCCGCGGGTTGCGCTCTAGTATTCGGAAAAACCGCGTCGAAACGGAACCGCGAGCACCGTGCAAACCTTGTGTGGCCTTTCATTCATTATCATAGTGGCAGCCGGAGTGAGGCTGGGAAATGCAGGTCACATGCTGGTTTCCTTTAATTCCACCTTCTCTCCACCGCAGCCCTCAACAAACCCCCGGGTTGGATCGGGGTTCCGTTTCAACAGATGCCGATCTTCGACGCAGGAGCGAAAGCAGCAACAACCAAAACCGAGAAGAGAAGAAGCTACGCTGCACAAAGGTGGTAAATTGATGCAACTGAAACACATCCACGCTATCACACGAACGGACGGACGAGCGGGGTTGGAAAATCATGTCATCATACGCTATCGTCATTTTCGTAACATCCATCACATCGGCACAATGGGGAACTGTCGTATCGCTCACACGATCGGTTGCAAACGACCCGGCTTGCATAAGAAACTGAAGAACCTGACGCGAACGAAACCCACAACGTAAACAACGGGCGCGTTCTCGTCGCTTGATCGATCGTTGAAGTTCTTCGTCTCGCTTCCATCCATCAACCGTTTGGAAGCGGGAACCGCTTTGCGTAACGCAAACGGCGCTGCATTTTTACCGACCAACAACACATCGTCTTCCGAATCGGGTCATCTTGACCACCAGCTGCCCACCCTCTTCACCCTCCCACCTTCGAGGTGCGAGATAAAACAGGTAAAACATAAACATCCACCAGGGCTTCGGTTTACAAAGTGGGAAAGATTCAATTAATGATTCCGCGCGTTGCCCGGAATTACTTTTGCTCTCTACCTTCCTACCAACCGAAGCAAGCGCATTCCTCTCCCCGGGGGGAGGTGGAAAAACAAGACTTGCTACAGGACAAACTAGAAATGGCTAGTTAGCGAAGACACCAAGAGATGATTACGGAACGCGCAACAGGACGATGAGCGCTCGCCGCATTCCATTCCGGTTGAACAGTTCACTGTCGGCAGAACGAAACGAAAGCAAACACCCCCGGGATGACCCACTTGGAAGGTCCAAGTCCCACAGGGCCGGTTCGACTCCTCTGGGATCCTCCGAGCAGCTTCGTTCCCTGCTGGGGCCGTTTTTTTTTTGCTTCCAGGACGCTTTTACCGGGCGGGGATGGATTGTATTCAATTAATTTGTACAATTTTCCTCCCTTCCCGCCGTGCGTTGGCCGAGCGAAAAACTAAAATGAGGACTAGGCCACACAGCTGGACTCGTCCGTGCTGGTCAAGGTTTTTCTCCTTCCCCCTGCGGGAAGCATTTTCTTTCTGTTTTTTTTGCGACTCTTGCGCGATCGTTTAATCTAGTTTTATTTTGCTTCCACCGGTCTGTTTTTGAATCCCTCTCGTTGCGCGCGATATGTTTGCACACGGGATTCCTGGACTTGTTTTTCCTCCCTTTTCACGCCCGCCCCTCCGATGTAATTGTACGTGCGAAGGTTGGAAACAACGAAAAATTCATCCAGCGAACCGTTTTGGCCTGGATTTGCGACTTGTCTCGCCTAGCTTGGGGTTCGAACGGGGGGCAACGGGAAGTGTGAAAGTACTTTTCGGTGCCAAACAACACAAGTCTGTCCTGTTTGGCCAGATATTCCACCAACTATCCCCCTACAGTACAGTAGCTTAATTTTCCACCGGTCGCTTCGAACCCAAGTTCCGGCCAAGAAACGGGCCTTGTTAACATAATTCTAACGGTGTGGTGTGTGCAATGCCGGAAAGTATCATTAAAACATAAAATGACGATACACGGTTCGTGCTACTAGTCTCCTCCCCCTGAAATATCTTCCCAACGATCGAAACGCGAACGAATCGCATCGTGGTTTTGGAAATTAATTCGATCGACTCTCGCGTGTAGAGTGGCTTTTCTTTTTAATTATATCACCCGCGCGGCAAGGTGGATAAACATCTCCCGCACGCTGAAGCTGGCCAATTAACACGGCGACTCGTCGGGGTAAATAATGCTTGCTGTTCGAGCATACCTTTCAGCATGTTATTCAATCATCATTAACACGAGAGCCCTCCACGAACGGATCGAACATTAGATCGGGATTTATGTTGTGGGTGTTCTTGGAGGCCTTTCCAAACGCCAAGGGATCTGGGCGGGAAAAGATAACTGGAATCGTTGTCGGCCAGCTCCAGCATTCAAAAGGGGGAAGCCAGGGAAGAAAAGTGAAACCAAAAAACACTCAGCTCGCTGAAGGGTTCGCTGATTGTTTGTGTGTTTTCTGAGGAGAGTCTGCTTTTAAGTCTTCTTCTCCCGTTTGATGATCAAGAAAAAATGTTTTCTTGTAGCATTAAAGCCACTTTGTTTGAAGAAGCTCGTTTGGCGTCTGGAAAAACAGCGAGAAAAATCTCACCAACGCGTCGGACGGGGCGGGGGCATCCAAACATCTGACACGAAAAAGCCACTAATTTGTTCAACGCCCCACTCCCTCATCATAATTATCCACACCCACCCGTCGCGGGGTGGGGGCCTTCATTGTGTTGCTTCCGATAGATACGCTTCGCAGGGTGGAGGAACACTTTTTCGACAAATTTCGACCATTTTTTATTCTCTCCGTAGTCGAAACTGGCTCCGGAACCGATTTCGGGCTCAGAACGATGCTCGGAAAAGGTATGCTCCATTCTTTTTCGGGTGCATGCCAGGTCAAACATTTGCAAGTATGATGTTGGGAAGACGAAGATATATCTGCAACGACGATCAAGAAAAGTAAAGAATGGCCCATAGCACGGCGATGGACTTCGGTTCTTCAGTCGGATGGAAACCGGAAACGTACAAAGCATTATGCAAACTATCAACAGGCGCTATTTGGATCAGAACCAAGGCGAGATTTCATCCTCACAGGTGAACGGCACGCAGGGGATTTAGAAAAACATTAAACTCAAGTTTTATTTCCAAGTTCAATCAAACTTGAGATTGCAATTTAAACACGCCAAGCTAGCGCACGTTAATCGTTTCTTTGTGATGTTGAAAACGGCCCGATTTTGCAATCGCAAATCTCTTTACTATTAACTTTAAGACTTTGTGTATAAAATTCCCTATCACCTCGCTCTTCTCGGTCGTTAAAGTGTTACTTCCCCCCGACACCAGAGTCCATAAAATTCAACACCACCAACTTAAGCACTTACGGTTCCGCTGCATGCGATATCCATCGGAGAACGGGAATTGTGCCACCGCCAAGAACGCCAGCAACATCGAGCAGGAAACGAAAGGAGCTCTCCAAAGCACCGTCGATCCTTTCGCCATGGATCGTTTCGACGGAGCCATCACTAAGTGCCTTTTGCTTTGGCCCGGAATGTTAACAGGATTTGGGAGGTAAAATTCTTTACCAATTTCGTTCTTTCCACTCCTTTTGACCACTTTCAAACACTTGACACACCCGGGAAGCCGCACTTCACTTGTTTCACTTTGAAAAAGTAACAGGCCGACACTCGGCAGCCAAATCTCTTTTTACCGAGTCACAAAGCACACAATCGGGAAAGCTTTTCTTCGGGAGCACAACTTATGTTCGAACTCGCGCACCGAACTGAATCAATCACCTTTAATAATCAATGTTAAGCTTGGAGGCTGCAAGAACACACCCCGAATAGCGGCACATTAGCGTACGGACGATTGCGAACTTCATCATCATCAATCATTTTGCTTTATTTGGAAATTCACTTGAATTGATTTGATCGTTATTCGTCTTGCTCTGGGTTTTTTATTTTCAAACTCCACCCGAAACACTTATCAGTCGACGACCGTTCCGAACACTTTCTTTCGCTTTCACGATCTAGCTAATCTGATGAAAATTTACTAATTGTACAAACGGGTTTTATGATCTCTTGTTTTACGAACACAGAATTGCGATCGATCGATCGAACGCGCAGATCGCCGGTCGGTCGCTGCAAAACACGTTTCTGCAAAACTGTCCTCAACCTCAAGGTGTAAGTGTGACGCACAAAACCCCGAGCAACGCGACCACGGAAAGGAGCTGCTTCTTCGGCTGCACGCTTTGCTGGTCGAAGCACGAATGATCGCGGGCCGCTCGCGCTCGGCGGCAAGAAAACGGATTTTTCTCCGATGATGGGGAAAAAGGGAGGCCCAACAAGATGCCCCAACGCTGCAAAAAAAAGAGAAGCGAACGCGAGCGAATGGGAGAGGTAATCAAGACGGAGGAACCAAACCGGAGAGCAGGGAAACGCAACGAAATGTCCGAGGCGTGCGTGTGTGCAAGAATGTAAGGAAACGCTTCCACCCGAAACTGGTGGCGGCGCGCGCAATTCGCGCAAATGCAAGAGAAAAGCAAGTGTACAACGGAAACGCGATTAAGAAAGAAGAAAAAAACGTGAGAGAGAGACGTGCTTCCAAGAAGCTTGTGCTCCCCGAAAACCAAAGTCAACAAAACTTGGTACCCCCAGGTAGAAGTCTCGCTTATCTCTTCACCCTTCGCGGGCCAAACGAGGGAGATGGGCATGCATGGTCCGGGGGGTGGCGCAACCAACAACTCGGACGTCGGCGAGATCTTCTTCAAAAAACCAAGAAGGCAAACAAGTTCGGCAGCCAAACGCCACATAACGAAGGAAAAACGCGGACGCCAAAAACGGAAAGAATGGAAAAGAACGAAAGAACGAAAAGAGCTGAGAGGCAAGAGGACGGCAGAATCCGTTAGGCAAACATAATCAGGGTATCAAACTATCATTAGACAGGGAAACTGGGAAAACAATCATATATGGGGTGTGTGTGATCGCGCACGCTCTTCGCTCTGCCCATGGAAATGAGTTTCCTTCGTCTGCTACGTGACGCCGGTAGAATCTTGATTCTTGGGCAGGAAGAGCAGAGCTGTGAGAAGCAGGCGAGAATTGGACGCTCAGATTAATTATTAAACAAATTTATACGCTTTTTGTTTCATTTTGTACCCAGTTCTATACTCCCAGAGCGGATACAATCTACGCAAAAAACCGAAATTCACCAAAAAACAGGGAGAAGATCCCAGAACGAAAGAAAAAGTTTAACAAAACCTGCTAATGAATATCGATGTTGCTCTTGATTGCAAGGGTTTCAGGATGGGACCAACCAAACAATACGAAAAAGAAGACGACTGTGGACACAGCCACGAAAGTAAACAAGTTCTTGGCGTGCCGGAAGAAGGTGCATTCGCGAAACGCTCACACAAAGGACAATTTTGGGGAGGGCTTTCTTGGTAGAGACTTTGTTTCAAAATTGCACCCCGTGAACCCGTGGGAGTACCACAGAAGTGTCTTGCAATCGCAGCATGCAATCGTTACGTTAGCTGTGCATCTTCTCCGCGATCTTCATCAACACCGTCATCAACATCATCATCACCATGAGCTTCCCCAACCCAGCATCACGCACACCGAACTCAAGCTCAGGCGTAATCTGGAACCCCTGAGTCCCCAGGTCCAGCAAGTCGTTTTGGTTTAAATTAAAATGTTACCATCTCAGATCGGTCCGCACCCGGGTTCGCCCCCCCTCCCCCCACAAGCGAACCCTTCGCTATGAAATCTGACACCGGTCGGAAACCGGAAAAAGCGAACGATAAGAGAGAATGACAGAAGGAACGGTGCGATCTACACGAAAACCCCGGGCCAATTAGCAGATGTTTGTCATAGCCGTCTGGTGCTAATAAGGGGGTGGGAGAACAAGGGATGAAAGGGTGGTGAACCCACAGAGAAGAAGGGTCTCCGCCGGAGGCCGTCGACACCGTCTCCGGGAGAATAAGTTGAGAACCCAAGACTCCAGGAGGATTTCTCAACCACAAGTGCCACGAGATTGCGGATCTCGTATGGATCAATTGTGACTTCTAACGCGTCGCACATTGCGTGTTTTGCTCGAGTGGGAGGAAAATTGAGAATGAAGCTTACGCCACCGGTGTCGCTTTTCCGTTCTGCGTCGTGTCTTCTTCCGATGGATCGAGTGTCACGCTTGAATTTTCACGCACATTTGAGGCCGGTTCCTTTACATTATTTGTCTCAATCACATTTTCCGCCAGTTTCACACTCCATTTTTATGGTGTGTTTAAATTACCATCAAAAACGTTCTAGATTTACTTTGCTTGAGCAATAAATCAGCAACGATTCGAATGGATTTAAAAACAATACGATGACTAATCATCTACAGAACTCCGCCGGGAAATCTTTCTCGGGTCCAAGACTCGGTTTGCGGTTGAAATCTAATTTTCCCCGCATGGCCATTGTTGATCCACTCACATAAACTGTTGTTTGGTTAAGCCCAAGATAATGGTTGCGTTTTTCCAATCGGGCGAATCTTCATGACCGACGTTGGTGTCCTATTGCCATTCCCACCGAGTTCAACGACCAAGCAACCCTCCCGTTGGGGTGACGCCGCATGCATCCGTGACCGCCGGGTAATCGGCGGATCGCTTCCGAAGCCCACCCTGGAGAATGACCCGATCCAGGGTCCGTAATCGGAGTTAAATCCGTGCGCGCCTCCCACGCCATAGGAGCTCACGTGCCTCGCTCGTCTGGAGCGGGCGAAGACACACCGACTCCGTGGGCAAATTAAAGTGAAACGTTGGACCACTTTCCTTCACCTTAAGGTAAAGTGTCTCCAATTTGCCCGAGCTCCATTCCTAAGGCTTACTTGGACACAAGAACCCAACCGACCGAGAAATTGTGCGAACGAAATGGAAACGCGCTTTCAAATGACGCACGCATGGTGGAGAATTTGAATTTCACTTCATTGGGTGGACTAATCTCACGGGTTGAATGAACGGGGGTTGAAGACATTTTGGAGAACATGCCGATTTCGGTGGATGACCGATGCAATTGTGAGAAGCGAGAGCTTCTATTCCGAAGCGGTGTTCTTCGCTCCCAAGCTGGGGGGAAATAGTCGTAGCACTGGACACCCGACGCGTAATAACCACCCGGAACCCGTTATTCCGGACGCGGCGTGGAACTATTCCATGCACTCCCTGCACCACTCCCCCCCCCCCCCCCCCACCACACCAAACAGCTCTTCACCACCAAGAGTGTCCGAGCTCGCGTGAAGTGGAGGCCAAAACTGTTGCATTATATATTGTACACACGCACCAACGGTAGAGATAGGCCGCTCCTGCGCTAAACTTTAGCCACTTTCCGTGCGCGCGCGCGCGCGTAAACGCCGCAACGGTGGAGACTTCAACGAGCGGCCAGCGACGAACCTCGACGGACGAACCAACCAGATGGGAAGAGACCAGCGGGCATCTAGTACAGGGACGGGTTAGTGGCTCTTTTTTCCAGAAGCGGTTGTGCCACTTTTCGGGAAGGTCTTCGATTTCGTTCTGTGCCCGTGTGTGTGTTTCGGTTGAGCTGACGGTGTTACTTTTTATTTTGCACACTTGTATTCGTACATTACTATTTGCTTCTCATATTTAGTTTTGCTTCCAAAAAGTGACCGACCGCTTATGGCTTTCGTTTCCAGTTGTTTCATGCCTCAACAACGTCCACAAAACGACCCAGCGTACTCAATCTCAAAAGGTCAAAAGATAGAAAGCCCCGGTGTAGAAACATTTCTGTCAGTGGCACTCACTCATTTAGCAAAAAAGTAAACTATTTGCTTGTCCGCTTTTAGGGATAATTGTTAAACATTTTAACACGCTTTATGGTGCCTCGTTTTTGCTCCACCCATCCCTAATACACCTAAACCCCAACCCGCAACCGAGAAAACGGTCAATTTGGGAGGGCAATTGTAAGAACGAAGGCTGAATCTGTTTTTGATGGTCAGAGATTGACCGACGCATCTTCATGGTAGGGAATGCCGCGTATCAGGCTCGCATCTGCTTGCCTTCTCTTCCCGAGTAAAGGGTGTGAAAACGGTTTTCCTTTGTTGGAAAAGGCCACTCCACGCGGGTCTGGGTGAACCCCACACGAACACGCTGCTCTCTGATCGAGCTCTGATCTTGCACCTTGATCTTGAGTCGGGAGTCATAATTTAACCTCCATGGCCACGGTCCCTTCCGGCCCCCCTCCCCCTCCCTTTTCGGAGCTGATAAATGATGATTTGTTGTTTCATAATGTTTGAACGTTGCAGGCCAGTTCCCAACCACGAATCGGACCTAACTACCGCATCCTCTTTGACACCAACGCGCACGCCGTGGGCCGAAGTTTTTGTTGATTTTTACCTTCGGTTTTTCCCCGCCCCACCTCCCACCTTGGACTATCCGACGGCGCCGTTCCCGGGGCGAAAAAACAAAACTGGGTCAACCGAGCCCCCCATCGTAACTGCCGTGAAAGAGCATGCCACTCAGGCCCGGCTGGTGAGGCCTTTCTATCCCACCGACCGGCCGGCCGTCGGAACCGTCCGTCGTTAGGAATGGACATCAATAGTGTATGAATTATGCCACCAGCAGCATCAACATTAACATCAGATTTGCGATGTTTATTGTTTTGGCCTCAAATGTCTCGCACCATTTCTCACGTCTCTCTTCCATTTTATCTTTCTTCGGTGGGGAAGAAAGTTCGGCCTGAGCCAGAGTAAAATAGTTTTCTGACCTACCAGAATCTAAAGAACAATTACAGTGGAACCAACCAAAAAAAAATAGAAAGGCGCACAAAGTGTCGACCGGTACAATATTTAGACTCACTTTTACCGGGCGAAAAAATACTCCCCCAGAAATGTGCAATAAATGGTCGCTGCAATTAACCGGCACCTTACTTTGGGTTAGAATAAATTAAACACTCTTCAAGAGTGACAAAAAGGTCGAGATACCGAAAGAGAGTGCCGTTTATGATGCATACTTTATTAAATGTGAGAAATTCAAGACAGATTTATGCTGCCAATTATCCTCTTTATTTAGGTGTATTTAAAAATAAATTAGATGAAATGAATTCTTACCACAATCAAGTTGAAATGGCACTGCTCCATATTATAACAATGAATGTAAATCAAAGAGCGTTTATTTATTTACCAAACGTGACCATCATCTCGCACTATTTTCAAAGAAAATGCACCTCAATCAGGCTCTGGCCAGCCATCGACAAACCTCGCGTTCAAAGCAACAAAATCGAAAGACTTCAATCGCAAGCGACGAACCTCATCATCACATGGCGTCGACCGTTCGGCGTCTTCTTTCTCTCCCCGTCTTGAGCACTAAATGTCAAGTTTGAAGTGCACTCAAAGGCAAACGATACCGGTCATTAACCGGGAGATATTTGCACCGCCCTCTCCCTCTCATCCGCGGCCGCACGAGATTACGGGATCCGTCGAACGAACATTCTTCACCCGACCATTCCTTACGGTCCTGCGGTGTGAAATAATGCAGTCCCACTGCAACGGTGCCGTTGTGCGTGTGGCACGTGTTTGGCTTCTTACCCTTGGCCGTGACCAACGCGGGACCCTTTCCTGGTCGGTGACCATCGACCATATCCGCTCGCAATCAGCTTGGATACAGTTGCATCACCCGTGCGCGGCTGTCGGTTGGTATTAAGTGACCCTGGAAATCTGTAGATCACTTCGGGATCCCTCTTTCCACTCACCGCACTGACGCACTGACACACAGTTTTCTTTTCCATGGTTTCAGACAGTTTCGACGTTCGCTGAGAGTGTGATACAATCGCACATCATAAATTTAAACGCACATTAAAATGAATTCCATTTTACCCTCGTGGGCCGCAAAACAATTACACGTTCGTAAAATTTATCAAAAAAAAACGTACGTTATGTTTACGTGCTCGTTAATGGACTGCAATTGAAACACCACTCCTCTTCCTAGATTTAATTCTACATAAAAAAAACTGATATACAATCAGATCGTTTTATTCCACCTTAATTGTCCGCTTGAACATTCGAACGATGTTTTTTATTGCTTTACCATTGTCCATAAACGCATCTTAACTGTTAATGTGCGGTCACGGGGAAAAAGTTCGAAAAAAAGGGATCCCTTACCGATCCGGTTCTCCCATTCTACTTTCTTCCGTAACGCCACGTGATTGATCAACCACTAAGGGGTTAACATTCCGTCTTCACTTGGGTCTCGCTTTAACTCGCCCTCCCCCTAATGAAGATGAGGCTTACGATTCGACCACCGATGAACATCGAAGAGAGCTTGCGAGCAATGATCGTTAACGGAACCCAACCGGGAAATGATGATTATGTAACTCTGCGATGCTGAGAACACAGATTATGGAAATCCGAGATGTCTCCCCTTCGACGATTCAGCGCGGATTCTCATCCAAAATCCTGCCTCAGAAGATGGGGCACATAATGGCACGATGATGAATATGCAATCTTCCCGCCTCTCCCGGGCGGAGTTTTGTACACTCTCGCCCTCAGCAGAGTGCCCTTAAACACTAGCATTAGCAAGGGCAGTCACCATCGCTTTGTCTGTGGCTCTTCATCATCATCATTAGCATCGCCAGCTCCGTATAAATGTGGACCCCTTCCAATATTTGCCCATCAATTAAAATAGTTTGCATAGCGGAAGAAATGGCAGAACGCATTCCCTTTCTTTAAATCTGCAAGAAAGAGGGAGGGTTTTCCCTTTTGTCCCCTCCGTCCGCCGAACGGAAGAAAGTGCTATAATTGCTTCCGAGGATGCTGCCAAGTAAACAATCACACAGCGTAACGCTTCCGGGGTTCTGCACGGATTAAACATTAACGGTTGCATATTTTAACGGACACACAAACGGGCAGAGAAAGCGCTCGACGCGAAGGT
This sequence comes from Anopheles ziemanni, assembly GCF_943734765.1. Classification (NCBI taxonomy): domain Eukaryota; kingdom Metazoa; phylum Arthropoda; class Insecta; order Diptera; family Culicidae; genus Anopheles; species Anopheles ziemanni. Next base: position 2,579,217 of record NC_080705.1, read on the forward strand.
TCTGTTTGCAATAAAAAAACAACAATCACATACATTCAACCGCAAACATACAAAAGCATCAACGAACAGGCGCGTAAACTCTTTTCTCCATAAACAGTTATCTCGGCGGCCATTTAACGTAAATTGCTTTTGCAGATTGTTTTGTGGTTTTCGCTTTTCTTCTCCCGCGGTTCTCGGGACCTGCCCAGCTATTGTTGCGTTCCTCCTCACGCAATCGAGGCGCACATGCTCCAAGTCCCGGAAACATGATATTTCCCGGAGACACCGAGCTTCTTTGGTCAGCGCTACTATTTTGCTTACTCATTGAGCGCAACCTTTTTGCAAACGCCTTATACTCGAAAGAATTAACTGTATCACGGATGGAAAGAAATTGTATAACAAACCCTGAGAGGCCACAGAATCACATCCCATCACACGAATGAAAGTTGATCCATTCTGGCGACGGAGGAAAACCCACCCAACCGCAATCCAATACTTACAAAGCCCACAAAAGCTCACCACAAATCATCGTCTTATGGAGCATTTCAACTGTCAAAATACAAGTTTGTCCGCCACATTAGAGCGTCCCACAACGTCTCCCGGGTATCAAACCCGGGGCGGTCAGTTTTATGTGTCCGCTTGCGTTGCGTGATTACGCTCGCACAGTTTTCCGTTAATCAAACAGCCACAGGGCGTCGTCTGTTGGACGTCAAAACGTCGAGACCTTACGATCGTTAGCATAATTTGTTCATTTGTATGAATTTTCCCTCGAGCCTTTGGAAGTCACCGGTCGGTTGTTCTTCGTGGCCCTCCGGTGGAAGGTGAATCGATGTTGACCCCCCCAACCTACGGCGCTGCTACGTCAGAGAACGGTGCTTTACAGAATTGGAGGTTCCTTCGGTCGCCTCAAAAGACAGTGAGCAGCCTGGATTAATTATTACCCTTCCCACAACACGGGGGCACCGCTTGGTCGTGGGATTGATTAGCATGTGCTGGCATGAGTTATTTTCCCGCCGCGGCCCCATGATCACCATGACTTGAAGATTTTCTTCATCCTCTCGTGGTTCAGCTGGACGCAGGTTGTAAACATCGACTCGCTAAACCGTCTAAGCGAACTATCTATTGCAAAGTTCCGCTCGCAGGAAAAGCTCGGAACGTTAGATCTTCCCACACAACCACACACTAGCCGTGGACGAGTTAGAAGATGAAACCGTACGCTCCTAATGGGCACGGGATTCGATCGACTTTCCCTCCTCCTCCTGCTTTCGTGTGCGTTGCACTCTCTTCGAGCCATTCATCGGCGCGTCCAAAGCGCGGCCCGATAATTTAACCGAGACCCGTTCGCGAGCCCATAAATAGACCGCTGCAGACGCTTTGGCGTCTTTTCGTAACCATATTCTTCTAACCTTCCAGCGGGGAGCAGCGGGTTCTCGGAACTCGCCTTCGCAAGGCCCACGGATCGTACATCAAATAGGCAAGGGCTCCCGCATCGTGCACGCGCGTTCACGTAACACTTCCTGCTGCGAGCCGCATGCACACACACACACACACACACACACATTTCCGGACCTTGGACTGTCCGACGATATTGATTGAACAACTTCATCCGGCCGGCGGTTTCGGCGAAGCGTTACGGTACATCACCACCACGCCGCAGCGCATGTCGTTAGAACTCTGTCTAGTGGCCGGTAGCCTAATTTACGAACTCCTCCATCCACGCTCCGTCGTCCGCGGCTCATAACGGCGCACTTCGGTTGGCACTGATTTGCGGGCCTCCATTATGTTACACCCTCCCGCTTTTTTGTAAGCATAAGTTTCGAGATGGCTTTTCTAAGAATTTTGCCAAGCAGCCAACGATGGCGGTGTTGCACCACCATATCGCGACCAGACATCGCCGGTACGGCAGGAAGTGTTGCGCCAAAATCCCGTAACCACACACCGCCAAAATAAAAATCGTGCTTGGTTAGAAAGAATGTCACCAATCGGGTTCGTCGCTTGTCGTTGCACTCAAGTCTTTTCTTACGGATCGTTTCCAGCGGGCGATGCAAATCGATGCATGCACAATGTGTGTCCTATGCTCACGTACGATTATCAACATCAAGGGGGGAGGGGTCGGAAAATGCGCAAATAAATACTCGAAGAAAAACCCCTCGAAGCGGCTCTTTGCGATGGATAATCTAATAAATTTAAATTGTACATTTTGCCGCTCCACGATAAAAAACCCCCATCTCCCAGTGGGCAATCATATTGTTTCAGCAGCAAGTATAAAAATGAAAGCGAAACGAGCGCGAAAACATTCCAATCTCGTCGTGGTCGGAACCGACAAACCCGCGCATGGTATCGGCCGAGCGTATCGTAACTTTTCCGAGCGAATGGCATTTTTATGATCTGGCGCACTTTGTAGCAATATTTTCGCGCTCCCTTTCTAGCAGGAAAAAAGGAACGGCCGGATCAATGAATCGGCGCAGCCGTGAGTGAAAGAAGCTACCGTGACCTTCAACTTTACGACAACTCGAGCGTAAACAGCGACGTCTGCCGGGGAGCGGGTCTCGAAAAACTATTTACGACCCACAAGCAATAGAATACAAAGCACGGAAACTTGGAATCGGGCAGCAGCGTGCCCAACATTCGTGGCCAAAATCGTGGCAACTTTTACAGCCTCACAATCATGATGGTTATATGGCGCTGGGATCGGGTTGGTCAAAAACTTTGGAAGGTTTAATGATTTAATGGGTATTTTATACCGACGTCCTATCATCCCGAGTGGTGGGAAAACTGCGGCCAACACCGATGGATAGGCAGGCAGGCGTTTGCGGCGCTAATTGAATGCTGAACATTGAACCGTTTATCTGGTTGGTCAAGCTCCGGTGCGCGCAGGCGAATGGATAAAGCTGAGGGATGAAGAAAGCTGCCCAACGTGTGCTGCGATCCCTGCCGACCACGGACTCATTAATTTCCAACCTATCCCCATCATCGTTTCGCGGGAAGCTCCCTAATTCCCCGCCACAATCTGCTGTGAACATTGGCCTGCTTTAAATTCATCTAACCGGTAATCAGTCGAGCCGCCTGCTAAGCTCTCGCTAACAGTCTTCCGTTTTACGGCTTTGGCAAATAAACGTGCAAAATCTACCCATTTCCTCGAACTTCCCGACAAACTGAGAAAAAACTCACACTTACATACACACTACATTGCTTCAAGTTTCTAGGGAAACATATTCTCCGCCGGCTAATCTTCCCCTTTCAAAGACCGACCGGAGATTCATCCACCTCCAATTACTCGGGCCGCACTTTGCAAACGAGCCGGTTCATGATCATGTGTGGAGTTGCTGCTACTTGATCATTGCACACAATGCTCCAGAATTTCGGTCACTTCCAGCTTAGACGCGGCCATTTCCCTCATTTTCCTACACGCGTAGATCCGCGCTTTTTTTTTGGGGGGGAAAGGGATTCGCCACGGTTCTTTAGCCCACATCCATCTATTTCTAGCATTGATAGATTTTTTTTGTGAACAGGTAGTACGTATTCAATTTAATCCATCCGTATGCCGAGCACGATCTGTTCACTCAATCGCGCCACTGACACACATTTCTTTTCGGTGTAATGTTGGCAACGAACTATTGGGCCATCTAATAATAAGGGATAACTGAGTACTCAAGAGAATCATTCATTATTATCAACTTTGTTTTTTACCGCTTGCTTTGACTGGTACATTTCATTGGCGAAAGGAAATGAACACTTATTCCCTTATTGTTATTTAGCACGAAAGATAAAACGATCATGCCGATGTTTTGTAGTGCTTCTCGAAAGACTCTTTGAAACATTCTGAATTGAAGAACGATGGTTGCACAATGCGAGCACACGAAAACCAGTGCAAAGAACGCCGCAGAAAGGAAGAGCATCCTTAATCCAGACACCGACCGGGTTGAAAAAAATGTTGCATGACGGAAATCGAGGCAACTGACCCCAACTGGATCCTCCTGTTCCTTAAGATCGATGGCGAACTGTACGGGAAGGGCCGACAAAATAAAAGAAAGAAAAAACAACAACCGACCGCCGGGAAGTTTGCAATTATGCAAGCCTTGGAAGAAATTGCTTTTAGAGTCCAAAAAAGCTGTCCATTTTACGAAAGGAAGACCGTCCCGGCCCGCTTCTTGAACTTGAAGCAGAACTGGTTGGATGCAATTTTATGCAACAGAAAACAAGACTTGTGGATTTTGCTTGACCAGGTTCAACTCAATCAAAAGACACGTTCGAGCACCCCGGTTCCCCCGGACGATCTTGAACCTGAAGCAGAACTGGACACACAGTTGTATTTCCTCTTTTTTTTTTCTTAAGCCGCCACATTCTTTACCACTACAGCGGCAACGATTATCAACGATCTTCAGCTCATTCCTTTTTTTTGTTATTTATTTTGTTTCGCTTTTAACGCTACAAGATGCTGCTCACGCCGTTTCGGCCCTTTTCATTTTCTGTTGAAGGATTTTAGCGAGCATTAACGGCAATTTGGCTTGTACGTGATGATTTGCAAGGAAGACGATACTCCAAAGAAAAACCAGTTTGGTGATTTTATGAGGTGACGTTTGTGTTGCGTACATTTCATGCTAGATTGATAGAATTTTTCACCAGAGATTTTTCGTCTGAGAAATTAGACCATAAAGCTTCCGAAACTCGCGACGTACCAACGCGTCCTAATTTTCTTCATGACTCGACGCTTGATAAAACGATGACAGTGACGTTAATAACACCGGCAACGGTTGGCTCATGCCTTCGAGCAATCTACCATTGAGAAGTGAGTGCAGTCACTTGCAAAGAGAAGAAAAGAGCTGCCTCGAACGGCTAGTCAGCAAAGTCGGTTGGTGCAATATCTGATCTGTTCTATATTACGCCGGTTTTGTTCCAAATCAGCCATCCGTCATTTGTCGGCTCGAGAAGGGCACACAGGGGGGAGGAAAACCGGGTCGATATAACAACGCCGAGCTGCCCTCGACGACGGGATGGCGTAGGCGCACACGACGACAAGTGCAGCACAGATTCACTCACTGTCCGCCGAATGGATCATGTAATTATCCGGCGCATCGGGCCATTTCTGCAGTGAAATGCAGGAAGCAGCGCACCGTGTGCCGTCTTCAAATAGATTAAAGGCTCGTTTAATTAAAAAGAAGACAACCCTCACCTGGAGCGGGAGGGGTCCACCGAACTGGGTCATTCTGTAGCAATGGCCTCCCAGTGGCCGACCGAGGCTGCATCTCTTCCACCGCTTCTATAGCCATTAATCGGATCGGTGTTCCAATTTGCCGGGCCCGGGAACCGGTTCCACCGGGCTGTGGAGTTCGTGCAGCGTGGCAGTCCGGTGGAAATCACTCGTTATCACATGTGTGTCCCGGGACGGGATGCGAAGAGAAAGAATTTAAAAGCCTGCCACACCATCCTACCAACGTGTGGTGATAGTTTCCGGTGACTTAGAGAGTGTCGTCGTCGTCGTTGTCCCCGGGTGTAATCAGTGGCAAATTAATTGGGTTTAAATTAGTTGCACTCTCTGTTCGATCGGAGCGGGGGGCGCCAATGTTGAGTGTGAAAGTATCGTGCGACCCCTCCCTCGAAGAGCTCGCTAATGACCGGCCGGACCAAGGAAAGCACTATGCTAATGTCTGTCACAAACATCACCCCTTGCTGAAAGAGTCGTTCTTCGCGCTGGTGACTTTCTTCCCGTACGCCAACCGTGCAGCATACGATCGCTCAACGCAAGTCAACACATCCCCACACCCCTTAGAAGACACACAGGCCGATGGGTGTATCGGGGCAAAGGAACGCCAAATTGATTTCCATTCAATACCATTCCATTATAAGCTCCAACGGTGACAAATTCTTCTTTTGATTGCTGACAAATTGGACACGACACGGAAACGGCACGGTCTTCCTTCGATCGTGCGACTCTCCCCGGTCGCAACCTCTCGTAATTCCTGGAAGAGCGCGTTTATAGCGCACCCTATCCGCCACACTAGAGCCAATCCACAAGGGGATGTCAATGGATGTCACCCTGAACTGGACAACTGTGTGACCACTCCTGCGTGGTGCGCTTTCGAATTCCTAGCGCTAAGAACGAACCCCAAACCACCCCACAAACGACATCCGCCCACTTGAGGAACCCCGTCGGAGGACCTGTCGGAAAGCGAGACAAACGAAAAAAAGAGACAAATTCCGTTACTGACCAAACAGATGGAGGTGCACAAAGCGGTTCCCTTCTGGTTTCGGAGACGATTTTTCCGATGCCCTGGTGCTCTAACGGGTTTTCTTCCACATGACCGGGAGATCCGCAACGTCTCGTTGGGGGTCTCGTTGAAAGAAAGATCACATTCTCACGTCGTGACAAACCAGCTTCCCCCCAAACCACCCGCGGGCCGAACCCCCGGGCAGAAGATGCTCGATCGAAACGGTTACCCTCGAAATCGTTTCCAATAACCTGAAACCACGACCGTTTGATCTAATGGGAGGGGGGGGGAGACAAAAAAGAAAAATCATCGGTCCAATAATGCCTCCTCCCCCATCACCACGAGGAAGTTGGATTTATTGGTAGAATTATGTTTTAATACGAAAGACTTCTACGTTCCAACCAGCGACGAACCTCATCGGGAATCGGGAGGGGGGAGTAAATTATTACAGAAGACAAACAATCACATGCTCCGGTCATTCTCTGTCGATAAAGAATCCAATGTGGTGATTAAGACAGCGCGTATGGAGTGGTGACCTCACGCAACTCAGGCAAGCGCCAATTCTTCCGCAAATGACGCTCGAGAAACCGTGCCATTATTCTTCCATCTTCGACCGGCGTTCTTCGCCGAAGAAAGCAGACACGATGTGCGTCCAGTTGGCAGTGTGTTTAATTTAGAATTTTCACCAACCCCAAATTACCAACCCCGTTGTGCATTTCCGCTTCATCCGAACGTTCTTTCTCGAGGCCCACTTGGTCTGGTTTGGCAATTGTCGAAAGCAATTGTACACCATTCCCAGAGGTCGTTCTCGATCGCCGGGCCATCACGTTCTGTTCTCTCGGTCTTCAGGTCAGGTCCGGTCGACGGTAAGGTGCTACTAGGGGGTTGGAGGCACTGTAATCCAATTACCGCAAAACAGTTATAGCAATTTCGAATGCCCTGCTACCTAGAGCCTAGTCGGGTCAAGATCTGGACCACTGAACAGAATTGAGAAAAAAAAAATTTAAAAAAACGGCAAAGGGCGACGAATGAACGAAAAAATTATAAAAAAGGGAATCACAAAGTACGCCATAAACATGATTGGGATTTGGGGGAGGGGAGAGGCCGAGGGAGAGAAAAATCACTGACCCACGACCGGATGGAAATGGAAATGGGGCGGGTCGATCGTGCATATGCTGATGGATGGAGCGTAATCGATGTGCCGCGCAATCCGGGGGAATCGGGTGGAAATTGAAAAACGTGCATCTTCGGTCACTCTCCCTCTCCCTCCCCTTCTCCCATTGGTCCTCGAGATCCGTTCGATAACTGTCCAGTTTATCCGTCCATCCCTGTTTCATCCGATCCTCAGGTAGGAGATTCATTTATCGGCACTTTTCAACATCGTTGTCGTTGGCGTGCCTCGCACCGGACAGTAGATTACCGGTAATTAGTACTAATGTAGGGAAAAACTACACGAAAAAACCATCCCTATCTGCATGCACGCCACGCAACTCATGCTCAAGTGCGTCGATTCCGCGAACATCACCGACCATGCGTTTACTCTATTCGTTATCTTTGGACCGTCGTCTTTGCCAACGCCGGAAGAAAGAAAGAAAACCAAGGATTTGCATTACATGCGCACCACAGATCGGACTGATAATTATTGGTGGAAGCCGAAGAACGAAAAACACCCGCCCCGATCGAACCGGTATTGGGAAAAGCGGTTCATCAGAAGAATCCATTATCTAACCACAGTCTCCCTCCTCCCCGCCGGGGCCTGAGTTTCCACATGTGTGTGGTCGGTCAATTTAAAGCCGGTGAAGATATTTAAATTCTCGACGGAGAACCGGAACCGAACGGCAGAATCTTGCGGATAAATCAATTAAAGTTCTCCAGCTAAACGAACCGATTGGTCGAAATTATGCAGAAAAAAAACAACTGAAGTAGCCAAAAATGCATTTGCAACGCGTGGGGTTCCGTCTGGCTTGGGGGAGGTGGAAGAACGATTTCCCGACGATCATCATAACTGAGATTTACGAACAAACCATCGGCAGTCCCGCAAGGCAATCATATCAGCACACGCCAACGATACGGGCTTGCAAATTGCTTTCCACTTTTTACCACTATTTTAATTTCTCATAACGAGAAGATTTTATTTGCCTTCCTTCCTTGAAACCTGTTCTCGAGCAGAAGAATATTTAATTGGATATTATCAGCAGCGAAGCTGAGGTTTTTATTTCGTCTTCTTGAGTTCTGGCTGTTGATTGGTTCGTTTTATTGAACGATCAATAAAAGAAAGTCTTTCATTTTATTATAACTATCGCATAAACACCATCCGATGGTGTAATTACTCGTCGAAATATTATTCAATAATCATAAATATTAATGAGTTTGTAAATGCAATAAAACCCTACGACGTTTTTAGCGATATTTTTTTAAATTTTTTTTTCGAAGAAAATGCTTGTACTTGTAATGCAACTTATATGGAGACGAAAAGGAAAACTATTTTAAAAAGCTGTGAAAAATGGAAAAAGACAAACACAACCGAAGGATAAAATAATCTTTGTTCCACCTAAGACCGTGGACATAGCGAACTATTTTCTCACCATAAACCTTGCCCTAAAGCGATCGTGCAGTGTGTTCCACTCCAACTGCCACTCCCTTCGGTCAACACATGCTAATCAAATCCGGTGACTGATACTATCCACCGCCACATAATCACGTCCGATTATGTATAGCGGTAAACAGTTTCACACGTTGCTGTGCGCACGGTTAATCTCGGCGCCCGAAACTATCTCCGGCCCTTCGTCACCCTTACGGTTGGGGTGTAACGGATTAAACCAGGTGCGAGGGTGGGAAGAGACTGCTCTGGTCAGACCCTCTGAACCGTTTCATACCAAGTTTCCGCGCCCTGCAATCATAACAAAATACACCAGCATCACCCGGTGCTTCGGTGCGCGCGTCCTGTAAATTTGAAGTGGATGAATGTAGTGTTGCGATCAGCAGACCGGCGAAATGATGCCAATGCTGGGAACGAGGAACCGACTGTTTGAACTTGAACTTGATGATAAATCATACGAACATCAGATTTATTATCAAGCTGCTGCTGATGGTGATGGTGAACATTAGGGACTTTACGTGATAGGCTTAAAGCTTGTATGCTTTTCGATACAAAGTATATTATTCAAGCACCTCTAACTCTTTCTTAGGCAACTCTCTGGTAACAGTAGATATACCATCCGTTACACAATAGCGTAATGCGTGTGTTATTACTGCACTCCATTTAGAAAGCATGACTAACTCCTCTCTGACCGAACTCGATCAGAGTAACATGCCAGAGCAAACAAACAGCAAACTAGAAAGTGTTGACTAACGGCGATAGATTTTGCAGAGAAACCAGATACTTCCAACGTCTCGCCAATTTTTGTGTTATCCCGTTTCAATAGGCAAGGAAAGAGGTTGAATCTAAAGAATTCGGCCTTCACGAAGAAATCTTGTCTCCGCCAACCTACTTTCGTGTGGAACGCGAGCCAACACTTTCCCCTCGGAAAAATGGTAATGCATTGAATATTTTAATAAACACAGCTCTTAAAGATACTGACATGAGTTGATAACGAAAGTAGCCCGCATAAGTGATTAGAGATAATTTTTAACGCTTTACATTCGCAAGTAGCTAGATTTATACGTCTTTTTCTACAAGCTCCCGTTCATACCGATTCCGTCGAGAATTTCTTGAACTATTGTAGCAGTTCTTGCTAGGCGCGATCATTTCTTTCAAAACTTCCATTCTTTGCCCCAACTACTCGACCTCTAAGTAGACAGAATAAGTGTTTATTTAATCATCTTTCATTGTCGAAATACTCCTGCGTCTCAGACAACATATTCTGGGAAATTCTATTTTAAAAACGCTGACGTTGTTATATGATGCTTATTATATTTTACGTTTCCTTTTTTTGTGTTCGACACCGCTTACCTAACAGAGCGTGCTTCGGTACATTTTGTTTGTTTTTTTTTTATGTTTCGTTAATCCATACTCCCCGCTTCTACGCAGCTACATTTTATGTGCAGAACAATCATTGTTTCGTTTTACTGTGCTTGTCTACCGGGTTTTTCGCGCGATAGATTGTGAAGCAATTTTGTCTGTATTCTGTTTGTACCTAGAGTAACTTATCATTTTCATTTCATGAACATATGGCAATTATTATTTGAAACCAATAACGACTGGTTTGTTTCTGCTGTGTTTAGCTAGACAATTTTGGCTGTAACATACTTTATTACACAGATATTGTCTTCTGGCAAGTGGGCTTTATGATAAGCTGTACTATCTGCACTCTGTACATTCATCAGTTACTCATCATTCTTGTTCTTTTGCTGTAGTTACCTTTTTTTGTTTTACATACTTTTTATATTTTTCTTCTTTTTTTGGCTGTACCAAGAAGCACCCTTCAACCACCCGGCGGACCGGAGTATTTTCGAAAAAGCTCTTTTCCACAAATAAAATCCTTTTCGTAAACACAACACAAAACGTGTGCAAGTTAATGTAGAAGATAAAACTACCTTGAATTTGAATTACTTGAGCAACAGGTCCGACATACCAATACCTGCATGGCCAATGTTTTCGTTTTCGTTTTCATCTTCTCTAACCTTACTCTAAAAGCTATCTCAGCTGTGTGAATTGCTGCTGTTGCATAATGCCAATTGTTTTACACTCTGTGTGTCCATTTTGCATGATTTTGTACTCTCAGAATTTAAATTTATGGATTTTAAATCCTAAAACCACAAAAGCTTCGGCATTTCAACATTGTTAGTCATGATGTCTCGCGTACCCTCGAAGGATGGCAGTTTTAGGTAAATTATTTTGTGCATGGCGTGAGGTGACCTTCCTTCATATGATTTACTACTACCGATAGTAGTAGTAATATGGCAGTACATGGTAGATTATTATATTCATCTATTATGATCATGTAGCTGTTGTGAAATAGATTCGAGGAAAACGGTTGTTGTGTCCTTTGGCGGAACATAATCCCTAAAATGAGCACCGAGAATATGTGTTCAAATAGTCAAACTCAAATGTCTCGAACGAAAGTGTTCTAATCAAGCAGCAAGTAGTAGTGCCGTTCTAGTACTTTCCTATTCATTGCCATTTTTCTGCTTTCGTACTTACAAACTAACGTTAATTTTCCTGTGTAAAACACCTTCGATAGCTTATAATCCAAATTCAATATAGTTTCCTGAGGTGCCGACGGCTCCATGGGTAGCATCATTTCGTTGCTTTCATTTCACTCAAGTGTGGAGCGGAAAAGTGAAATGCCGTTAGCCATGGAACACAACCTTCACTCCTTTTAGTGGCATCGGGAGGAGGGGCATTCTTCTACACACTGCACAACAAGTTTTGCAGCAGGCAGCAACCATCCGTCGATGGTGTTCCGGAGGCGCACTTTGAACTTAGAAACGGGTTCCTACTGTGGCCAACCTGATGGTCTAGCTCTGTTAGGGTGTAGCGGGCGGGTCTCCATATACATTTTAAGTAATTAAATTTAAAGGTTTATGTTTTCCTTTCCTAAAGCTACCAGATTTTTTCCTTCCAGCTCATGGAGTAAATTCAATTTACTCCATATTCCGTTCCCATAGCTTGACGTATTTCGTTTGCCAATCATTTGCTTTTACTTATGACGCCATGGGAACATATTGGCGTTGGCGAATTCTATTGACGGACCCCTCTTCTCTTGTTCTCTACAGCTAATTAATAATCAGCGCTTTTATGATGTGCGGGGAACTGTGCATCAGAATGTTTTCGGCCCGCGTACGCGTGCAGGATCGTCTTTTCAAATGATAGTGTATCGACGAGAGGAAAAATGGTGTAAAACACGTAAGCACTTCATTCTTTACAACCTATCACTGATGCTGAATATAAGCATAAAAAAAATAAAAGTAATCGTAATGAAGAGAAATGAGGAAATTCTTATGAATCTAGTTTAGCTTTCTTGGCTGCGCTCGCTGCCTCCGTCGATTCCGATTCTGCGGAAGGTGTCTCCGTGCTGAGGGCGATACTGCCTGTACGGCAGTTAGTCAGCTTCTCCTCGGCGACGGTCGGTGACGGCAGTTCGACCGCACCCGAGGAGCTCGATCATTCAACGATCAGCTCCTTCGGTTCCTCCCACGGGAAACCGGGGCGTCCAAAGTGACCGTAGGTGCTGGTACTCTGATAGAAAGGTGTACGCAACTTAAGATCCTTTACGATCTTACCGGGGCGCAGGTCGAAGTTGTCCGACACGATCTTCAGTAGCTCCTTCTGGCTGTACTTTGAGGTACCGTAATCAAATACTGTGATTGACAGTGGCTCGGCCAGTCCGATGGCATACGCCACCTGCACCAGGCAACGGCGGCAGATGCCCGCCTTTACAAGCGACTTCGCGACCCAGCGGGCAGCGTACGCGGCCGATCGGTCGACCTTGGTGAAATCCTTGCCCGAGAAGGCACCACCACCGTGAGCACCCCAACCACCGTACGTGTCGACGATGATCTTGCGTCCGGTCAGTCCCGCATCGCCCTGCGGACCACCGATAATGAACAGACCGCACGGATTGATGTGGACGATCGTGTTCGCATCGAAGTACTTCGCCGGAATCACCTCCTTGATCACCTTGTCCATGATCTCCTTGCGCAGCTCCTCGAGCGTAATCTTATCGGAATGCTGCAGCGAAACGACGACCGTATGCACACGCTGCGGAATACATGCACCCGACTCGAACGAGTACTCGGCCGTGACCTGCGTCTTCGAATCCGGGCGTGCCCACCAGAATTCGCCACTGCGACGCAGCTCGGCAATCTTCTCATTCAAGCGATGAGCCAACACGACTGTCAACGGCATACACTCTTCAGTCTCATCGGTGGCATAACCGAACATCAATCCCTACGAATGACATAAGATATTAAGGTAAAACATGGCGACCCCATTATAACACACATCATCTATCACGAGCCGATCACATTCTCGATTAAGCCAAAAACTCCGCTTTAAATGATGGTCCATTGACTATTCTAAAATTATAGCTAGGGTCACTGACACACATCAAGGTCTAATACAACGGAATTTCCACGAGCATTGATTATGACCATCTAAGATCATCATCAAGCGACCATCTTTCGTCGGAATCTACTAGAACAAGTCAATGGTTCAATCATTCTCCACGCAGCCCACTGCGGCTTATCGGTGGTGCGGTACGGCCCATCCCCCTTCTTATTTGCTCTATTGATACTGACTGCTACATCAATGATCGTCTGAGAGGGTCATCAACAGCGGAGCAGGAGTGTGTTTTGACAAGCGTCTGTAGGTTAAAGGGCAATGATTCGTGTTTTACCAGCCATCAACAAAAGCACACACGTTTTTAGTGTACACGTCAGCGACGTCTGGAGCATGGCCCGAGAAAAAAGTGATGGCGCAATAAGCTCAAATAATGATATTGATACGGCGACATTCGCCAACACGTCACTCCGCAATTACTTTCAATGACTCTTCCATTCGAACCGTTCCATGCGTGTGAGTAAACATTATGTTAGTGAGAAAAACTACATTGGTACAAGCAAACATTAGATGATGAGTGAATAGAACGCCTGCAAAAATGGGACACGTGTGCACAATAGCGATGAAGAATGTGTAAACATGAAATTAATTTATTACGTGTCGTGTTTTGCAGAATAAGCTAAAAACTGACAAACGACGATTAGTTTGAAAATGAGGGATGGTTATACCAAAGGTTTTAAAAGCAACAAATATACCACAACTTTACAAGGATGTTAACCTTAGCTACAGTGTGCAAATTTCGACTCATAATTTACTTCCTAACCCAACCCAAATCCAGAAACGTATGGCCCGAAAGGCAAGGGTGCATAGAAATCACATGCTTGGTGCTACTATTTTACAATGCATTCACAGAATAGAAAGAAAGGTGGCATTAACTGATAGCAAAGCATGTTGAAGAGAGGATGTAAGAGAATAAGAGAACAATATTCTACACACACAGCAAATGTTACAAGGACCCAACTAAAGAAACATTTCCGTGTGAAAACGAGACGTTGCATTATTAGGTCTAACCTGGTCGCCTGCACCAACTTCATCGTCGGTCCTGTTCTCATGCACACCGGCGGCAATATCGGATGATTGTTGATCCAGTGCGAGCAACACGTTGCATGTCTTATAGTCGAACCCTAGAGGAAGTGGATGGATCATTCGTCGGTTGCGAATTTCATCATCCCACCATAAGCGCGTTGCACGGCGACAAACGTTCATATATTTTGTGTAGAAATCGTAAATGATTCATGAGTAATGCAACCCGAGAAGTTCACAGCCCAATAATCATCGTGCAATCGGTTTGCATGTAAAGAGAGAAACCAGAAAGAAAATTGCGACACATGCAAAGAGAAATAAAATTGATAAATAAACATTATTCTAAATGTGATCTTGATCAAATGAGCTGCAAAAATTCTGCGACAAGAAGGAAATGTGTATGGACGTGTGGTGCGCGTGTGTGTGGATTGTTAGGTGGAAAGACGAGATCGTGTAGTCGGGAACGTGTCAGACATCAGATCAACCTTGAATTAAACACCGTAATACGAGAGCATTCTTCCGGGGAAATACATTTCGTCAGCGAAAATGTTTCAACGCAGGAAACGACCATTCACAAACCCCAACGTATGCTGGAATGGAGGCAGATAACGAAATCTAGAACAAACAATGAAGACTGAAATTATAACAGTACCAGCCCCTCTGTGTCATTGAATGACGTCGAAATTAATCGAGATAGTTCTGTGAAATAAGCACTGAAGACTCGCGAGTCTGACGGCAGTGCGGACATTGACGTCAAAACCCATCTTAGCTAATCAATACTGTTTCTTGAGCACAATGAAGTTGACCCTGATCACACGATGTGTTGTCTGTAGACCACGTGCCACTTTTACCTAGCAACGTGAACCACACATTGACGAAATTCCACGTCGTTGTCCCCCAAGATCGTCAGTCAGAGAGACGAAACGGAAAGACAGATAGTAACACAACACAAGAATGCGAGCCCTGTATGAAACACTATATGAAACCCAATCGATCCGAAGTTTAATCTACTAACGAATCACATGCTGACTGCTAGTAGAACATCCTTCACGACCATGCATGCTATATCGCGTGCACTGCCTTATCAGATGAAACCAAGTGTATAGCTCGAATAGTTTACATCCCCTACGCCTGCTCCCTTGTCTGTATAGTATATAAACCTGCAAATTCATCGTCCCTACAAATATCAATAGTCCCCACCCGTCGTCAAACATGCCTTTGGTATAGAAATATCGCGTTAACACAAAAAAGAACAAACAATGCAAACTAACTATCGATGATGTTTTTTTTTACATTATGAGAAGACGGAGGTTAGGACATAACGGATGAAGATGTTACCATTGTTAGACGCGCTGCATCGATGGCACGTACCGATGAACATCGAAAAAAGGCAGCTGCCATGCCAAACTAGAAGGCGCTCACCAAAACGAACCCAAAATGGCAAAGATTCCATCCACAAGACAAGCCACGAACAAGCAGACAAAACGTCGCTGGTCTTAGTGGAGGATATATTCGAGCGAAACGCGTACCTGATCGCCGGCTCCAACACTGTCCTCATCGCGATCAACGTGTACTCCCTGGGCAATGTTCTCCGACTGCTGTTCGATCGCAACCAACAGATTCAGCGTACGGTAATCGAAACCTACATAATGTTGACGGGAAACCTCATTATGACGCATCGAATGAAGAAACAAATCATCCAGGGAAGGGGGGTAATATCTTTCACGACAAATGTTCAAGATACCGACATACAGGACAGAGATAGTGGGCATGGAGGTGGTAAGTGGGGTGTGTTGGGAGGAAGGGAATTCATTTGTTGCTCCAGTTGGCATTACAACTCCACACTAAATTACCTTTGGACGAATCATCGTAGCCAATATGCTGTACGGTTTCACGGACCACCTTCTGGTAGTCGATCACCGCCTTCGATGAAATTTCACCGCAGAGCAGGATCATGCCAGTCTTGGAAATAGTTTCTGTGAAATTGAAAAAAAAGGGCTTACAATCCACCGGCTCCTCTGTATGATTGATAGACACTTACCACAAGCCACCTTAGCGTTGGGGTCCTGTGTGAGATGTGCGTCCAAAATGGCATCGCTAATTTGATCACACATTTTATCTGAAATTTTTAAAAACAAGTATTTATTAATTACAAAAGATTCATACAGTAGGCCACGTTGAACACCATTTTGCGTGTTCCCATTACGTAGCAATTATAGAGGAAATTTTAAACAGCGCACAGAAAATGAAGAGAAACAGATAATTTTTCGAACAACTTTGCCGGTGATGTTTTGGCGAAGAAAAGGCACAAGGCAAAAGAAAGACGAATCATAAGCAAAGGAACGAAAAACATAAGTAAAGAAAAACAGTATACTGGGAAGAAAACTCAAAATAAAAATATAAACATTCCCACCCCGATCAATCGCGCCGGCACAGCATAGTATGAGTGTACTGCGCTCCGTTGTGCTTAAGAAATTGCTACTTACACCAACATGCTGCCCGCTGCGGGCAATGTTTGCGTTTTGTCGACCTACTCGCGGCGGTAAAATACAGTAGAAATGGTATCATCCAAACATCTTCCGTATCCAAGTAGACTCGCAGCGAAAAACACGCGGTTTCGCGATTCTTCGCCGCCTCGACCGGTTAGCGCGGAAAAGACTATTTGTAAGCGTGTGCGTGTGCCCCGCGTATATCGTTCCACCCCAAGGATAGAACGCAGTTGCGACTCTATGGCACGTGTTTTTCTCTTAGCTGGAACCACAGAAAATCGGATGGATTATTCATCCGACTAAGGTGCCAACTTGATATTAGCGTGTTGATAGCACGCCACATTGAAAAACACGCTACCAAAGCATGATGCAATACCGGGAATACCATGGGAAACTGGAAAAGACGACCCTCAACACTCTCTGCGATGGCTGCCAAATAAAAATCAATACTCAACCCTCCCTTTTAGCATCAAAGCAAAAACAAACAGATACGATTATGCGAAATCATTCTGCGTAGTAACTACTTCCGAGCAACCCCAAGGCTAAACTTGCTTGCTCTTGGCTAACAAACATCTGTGTCAATTAAACTATCCATCGCAATGTAATGATACAAATCCTAGACGACCGCCATGCGCCATGTTTACCACCCCTAGGGATCATTTTCAGTAAATATCGCATTATGGCATTATGTTACTGAAATGTATATAAAAATTGCGTAACTATAAAACGGGGGGAGACGAAAACCTTTGCGCATCGCGAAAATTGTGTCCTTCTACTCTTCTTTGCCAATGCTCGGACACCGTTTCTCCTGCACATTTTCAGCATTCGTACTTCACATGTTCGTTTCATGCTGCGGTGTGCGTATGTCGTCATGCTGAGATACAGCGTAATACGGTTCCGCAGCAGCAAGGCCGGAGGGGGGTTTGGGATCGAGCGCGGTAGCCTCTTTTAACGCAATCCTAACCTAAAAATAAGAACCGTCTAGCGCATGCCGCACACTCCCGCCGTGCACATGAAGTTGGACTCTGCACGTCTACGTCGCGTCGTCCCACGAAAGGGCGACACGACAAAACGGATAAATGCAGGCAGGCGGCAATCGACATAATTTTAACGAAAGAAAACCTGGGAGTGCTTACCTGGGTGGCCCTCGCCGACCGACTCCGACGTAAAGAGGAAGGAGCATCCGTCCTCCATTTCATATCCGCTGTGACCATTGGATCCACTGGCAAAGCCGTTGCTCTTGGATTGCGGCATTTTGTTAGCGAGAAATTCACTCGATTTTGTGTCACACTTTTAATCACTACACGTTTTTCAACGGAACAACTATCACCGTACACGGAGCTGCTGGCGCCTGAAAAATTCTGATGCACTTTCCGGTGTTCACCGAGTTGATGCTGCTGCTGCTTAATTTCCTTTCAGGGTGTGATTGCACTGTTAAAAGGCGGCTGTGTTTGGAAAGAAAATAACGTTATAAATTGCATGTCTCGGGCGATAAATCAACCACAACAAAGGTTCTGCAGACGTACGTCTATTTTTAAGTTGAATTAGGAAGTAAAATTCAATCTTTTATACAGCAGCACTCGGAGACCCCGGACGACCCGTCTTTTCTTCGCGAACTTTTGTGGAAAAGAGAACGTGTTGAACGACGTTTGCGTTCTTCAGACCGACGGAATCAAAGTCTATAGAAGAGAAGGGTCTATGCATTGCTATTTTCTGCTTCTCCATGGAATTTGACAGTTCGTTAAGAACAAAAATACAATATATTTCTCCAACCAACCAACATAATACGCTGTAATAAGTAGTAGCAGGTAATGAACAATTTATGTCATTTGATAAAAGCTCAAGATTTCCATCAAATGATCTCGAATGCGATTAACATTGTTCGCACTTCACACTGCATAAACCTACTGCTTCTAGAGACTTTGATCGGAACAGCACACTGCATTTCGCGGCAGCACTGCATTTTCTCTATCAAGTAACTATCAATTTGATTTGGCAGTTAACGAAAACAGAAATTCAATTGGTATGATCACCAAATTATAGTAGATAAATCTTATTAAAACCTCTCAGTATCATGCATGAAGCATCTTCATCAGTAGAGTTCTCCGAACTTAATATTAGAGCTAGAGGATCGACCCGTTAAATGTGAGTTTTAGACCGAGCACAAATTAGGTTCTAGAACCTTGCTTTGGAAATAAGTTTCATGAACCTGCCATACAGAATTTGTTCTGTATTGCACTGCAGTTCTAGTTCCAGTAATAA
This sequence comes from Anopheles ziemanni, assembly GCF_943734765.1. Classification (NCBI taxonomy): domain Eukaryota; kingdom Metazoa; phylum Arthropoda; class Insecta; order Diptera; family Culicidae; genus Anopheles; species Anopheles ziemanni. The sequence continues at coordinate 2,598,242 of NC_080705.1, forward strand.
CTAACCGTTTGAAAACTCAACGAACTGGAACAGAACAGAAAGGACACGCGCGCACTTTACAAATCAACCACTGGCGATGCACTACACTTGGCGAACTTGCTTCAACTGATTGTCCGTAAACAGACGTTGGCAAATTTATAACGGCCGTGTGATTTTTGCTTACCGATTCCGCCTGGTCATTACCGTCCGGTGGCGTCTGTGTGTTGATAAGGAATTTCCGAACCCGCGGGTTAGAGATTCAAAATACACCCCTCTTCCTGAGCCCACCGTCGGTTACTGTCTACCAGACGATAGTGTTGTTTGCTCTGGCAAACTGCTTCTCATCGTTTTCTTCTTTTGAGGCATTTTGAAAACATGCTTGACCCCAACTGCGCGCTCAGCTGTGTCGGCATGGTCGACCAATCCTAGCAGCAGATACGAGATTAAGCAAAAACACTCACAGGGAACCATTTAAAATCGCCAGCTTCTCCATCACTAACTTCACGAACATTTGTTCACGGAAGTTGCCTGTGCCTGTGGTAATTCCTTTAGAATCGCCTGATGATTGATAAGCAAGTCGGGTTTTTTTAAATAGGTTCTCTGCTAACACAACATAAAGCGTTACGTGGGCTAAGAAACACGCGACCGCGAGCGTGCCATTCATATGGTAAAGAAGGTGTTGGCCCGAAACGGAACGGCCTTTGTTTGGGCAGTCAGGTACGGCTTCTTTATTTTAACCCAGTAAAAAGACGCAGGTCTGCGCTGGAGAAGTGCTGCCTATAACAGGATGATGCTAAAAATATTCAGTTCTCAAAATCCAAAAATATCTGCCCGATCCGGAAACTGCCTCGTTTGAATCTTGATAAGAAAAGCTAAAAATAATTTACCCATTTTTTGAAGCTTTTGCCAAAACAGCAAAGACGAAAGCTCTCTTGTTTATCTTTTCCGATTTGACGTTTCGTTGTATCTTGTCTCTTTTCTCACTTTTTCTAGCTCTTTCTATCTTTTGATTAGTGCACCGGAATCCTTCCCCATTCTAGCATTCATCGTCGCGCTTAGCTAGGATAAACAACGTGTGCGTTTAGTGCGAAAAACTTTTTGCGCGTATCAGAGAATGTCTTGAACGGTCCGCGGAGATTTCCGATAACTTCAAGTACCTGCCCCGGGCGATGCAATGGGTCGCCATCCTCTAGATCGCGAACATTCGATAAGTGTGAAAATTTAAATCTCAACCAACCGAATCGAACCTGCACGAAACAACGAAAAAATAATCAAGGCCGAGCTCAGTGCCACTTTCAGAGTATGACTCAAACCTTCAAGGACACCATGAAGTCGGCTGGAATCTACTTTCTGGTGATTTGTGCATTCCTGTTTACCACGTTCTACAACGTCGCCTCTGACGTGGACGTTAACCAACCAGCAAGCTCTGTAATTGCAACTGCTGCTGCGCCGAAACCGATCGATTTGAAGAATGCATCCTTAACCGTCCAGGGCGCTGGTGTTCCGGCGGTAGCACCTTCGGCCGCACCGGATCCGAACCATGAAAAGAATGACACTGTACGAACAGCTGCATCAACGGTGGCGTTGGCATCCACCGTAGCAACAAGCACGGCAGCTAGCAGCAGCAACAGCAGCGGCAACCAGACGACAGCGGCATCGGCTACAATGTCGCCGGAAAAGAGTGCCGTGGAACAGGAGCACTACAGTTCGATGTCGATTTTTTTCGTCCTTTGCGTTATCGCTCTTGGCATTCTGCTGATACACATGATGCTGCAGACCGGCTTCCAGTATCTGCCGGAATCTATCGTCGTCGTGTTTCTGGGTGCATTGATCGGCCTGATCCTTAACGTGTCCTCCGTCAAACACATCGCCAACTGGGAGCGGGAGGAAGTTTTCTCGCCGACCGCTTTTTTCCTGGTACTGCTTCCTCCGATCATATTCGAATCCGGATACAATCTGCATAAGGGTAACTTTTTCCAGAACATTGGCTCAATTCTGGTATTTGCCATCATTGGTACCACCATATCGGCCCTCGTGATTGGATCCGGTGTGTATCTACTAGGGTTGGCCGAGGTCGCGTACAGGCTGAACTTCGTGGAATCATTCGCCTTCGGTTCGCTGATTTCCGCCGTCGATCCTGTCGCAACCGTGGCAATTTTCCACGCACTCAATGTAGATCCGGTACTGAACATGTTGGTCTTTGGCGAATCCATACTGAATGACGCTATTTCGATCGTGCTTACGACCACCGTCATGCCGATGGTGTCGGGCACTAGTGCCGGTACTGGAGAATCTATCTTCTCCGCCCTGAATACTTTCTGCATGATGTTCTTCGCTTCGGCCGGCATTGGCGTCGTGTTTGCCCTCATGAGTGCACTCCTGTTGAAACACATCGATCTAAGGAAACATCCTTCGCTCGAGTTTGGCTTCATGCTTGTATTTACGTACGCTCCTTACGTACTGGCCGAGGGCATCCACCTCTCCGGTATCATGGCGATCCTGTTCTGCGGCATCGTGATGTCACACTATACGCATTTCAACCTTTCAACTGTTACGCAAATCACGATGCAGCAGACGATGCGAACGCTTGCCTTCATTGCTGAAACGTGTGTTTTCGCATACCTGGGGCTGGCCATATTCTCCTTCAAACACCGGTGCGAGTTATCATTCGTCATCTGGGCGATCGTTCTGTGTTTGCTGGGGCGCGCTTGCAACATATTCCCCCTGGCCTGGTTGGTCAATCGATTCCGCGAGCACAAGATCACCAATCGAATGGCTTTCATCATGTGGTTTTCGGGGCTTCGGGGCGCAATTTCCTATGCCCTCTCGTTGCACATGCAATTTTCGACCGAGGAATCGCGTCATGTCGTTATTACTACGACGCTGATCATTGTGCTCTTCACGACGTTGTTCTTCGGCGGCTCGACGATGCCATTGATGAAATACCTGCAGGGTGGCAAGAAGGTAAAGCGAACCTCGCGTGCCGGACGTGCCGGCCGAAAGCGCAAGGAAAAGGCTCTGTCGCTGAGTAAAACACGCGAATGGGGACAAGCGATCGATTCGGAGCACCTTTCGGAGCTGACGGAAGAGGAAGAGGTCAGTTTTACGCAGTCCAGAATCGGAGGATTCGCCCGGTGGGATCGTAAGTTTTTCACACCCTTCTTCACGCGTCGATTTACGCATCAGGTGAGCGATCAAAACATGGTTCGTTATTTATTATTATTATTCAATCGAACCAATGTGTTTACGTGCATCGTTCCAGGAGCTGCATGATTGCAAGAGTCAAATGGCAGATTTAACAAACAAATGGTACCAAGCGATAAGGATATCACCGGACGATCCAGATGATGAGGACGACGACGAAGGAGATGCAGTTTCGGAACGATCCACCACGAACATCGTGTTTCCCGGACCGAGCAGGAGCAGTGGGAAATCCTGATCCAACGATATACCCGGCCACGCAATACGCTCCATACCAGTGGCCACGTCGCCCACGTCGTCGACGGGGGTAGATCGTCCCGCTAGCACTGATGCAGATCGTCTCGCCGGGACGGCTAGATTGTACGATACGTCTCCGCTACGTACGGTTGATTTTCTGTAAATTTCAGTGAGTGCTGTGAAATGTTATACGCATATACGTAAGCAGGCGCACCCGAAACCACAAACGACCAACCAAACCGCTACAGAAGCACTCTTTAGATAGAGCACGGCAAAAGACGTAATAATTAAGCCAAGGTGCTGGTTTATTCCACCATGGAGTACAGGGAGTGATCTTTTTATCCATATAACAAACAATTTAAAGGTTTTTATCCTATTCAACGGTGATAATTCGCTAGTCAGGTGTAGCTAAAAAGAGGAGAGGGGGTATATGGGGCATAACGGATGTAACCGAGGTGCACACGAATCAGTCATACGAATACGATTGCCAACAACATTTACTAGATTTTATTATAGAAATTTTTTCAATATCATTACTAATCACAGCCTCGTCCAGTATAGAATCTTATACCAGATACACCGGTGAATCTTACTTTCTTATAAAAACAGAAGATTCGAAGCGGTTAAATTCTATTACAGCTCTGCAAGCTCTAGCAAATGGTTATATTTATTGTGAATTTAGAGAATAAACGCACAAATATTATTGTACCAACACATGTGAGATAGTTGCACGGTGGCTTATATTCTTACTTGACCGCAGGCAATCGTCTTGTAACGTGGTACTTGTTGCCTTTAAATACGTGTCAGCGAAGTATAGTGATCATAATAAAATTTCCAGCTTTATTACAGAGTGTTACAAATGGCACATCAATTTATGCCTGTTTGTACTGTTCTTTCCAACATCAAAGCGCTGATAAAATTGTAGATAATATGTGGTCAATATATCCAAACGATCGGTACAATAAACACCAATATTTCGTAATGCTGCAGGAAATATGTTCGAGTTTCAGATCATAACGTTTCCGATGTTGCTGTATGTGTGGGCATATGTAAGATGATGCCTTCGGCGCCCTAAGATTAGATAAGACTATACACCTGTTCAAGCGCCACGTAATTGATTCGCCAAGGGTGCCTCATGGGTAGTAAGATTAATAAACCATTGGCAAGTACTTGTTTTTGTTTTTTCCCCAAAACGTTGATAATGATTCTTTGAAAAATATTTTATTTCTTTTTTAGAAAAGTGAATGTGAATGTGAGCGAATATCACAGTGGTGTAAGGATTAATGTTTCAGTTTTGTAGCATTACCCCCTCCAGTAAAAATACACCCCGCATTACAGTCAAAATATTACAAAGAATGGAATTAAACTGCATAATCTTATTGTTCAATCTTCTCGATTAACGACTATTCAAAAAATGTCGAGAAATAGCCCATGCCGTGTGTAGTGATGGAAAAATAAAATCCCTGCAGCGATTCAAATCCATCCGAAGATCCGATTCACATCGTCTGAGTATCGACTGCAGTGCAACTTGACTAATTCGACTAATCCTGTACCTAAATCGACATCAAATTAAATAGACTAGAAACAAATCAATATCGAATGAAATCGTGTCCCAAACAAATAAAATCTGATTCAAATTCCAAGCGAATCAAATCCGTCAACTGGGACTCAATCCTTTAAAATCCGCCAATGGCTCGAATCTTTGAATCTTTCGATTACTGATTCTGTCAACAATACTCTTGAAAGGTAGGAAAATTGGTAAACAAAAGAAATTGCAATCGAGACGAAAAGTGTTGAACTGCAAAAACAACATTCGTTGTTATCAAGTATTAGAAACCCTACAGCATTTCTTTGACTGTCCTCTTCTAGATTTCACTTCCCCTGCACAAGGATTCTTTTGCATGTTACTCACATTATCTGTGCTGTCAATGCCACACGGCTGTGTTAGCGGCTATTCCTGGTCCCTTTACTGGTGACACGGCATAAATGTAAAGAAATCAAGGAACGCGCGTTCTGCCGTGTGAAACACGTACAAACAGCGTAGGAGCTGCGGTAAAACTGCACTAGAAGGTAGATCGTCCAAGGCAAACCACCATGGCAAGCAACAACGCGATCTACATCCGGCAGCAAATGTCGGCGTTGCTGGGCAGTACTTCGACATCGATAAAGTTCATCTGTATCGCCACGTTAGTCGGTTACATGATTTCATTCTCCGAACGAATATCGGTACTGCTGTGTGTCACTCCCGGGTACCTGATGCCCCCGACCTTCTGGGTGTGGACCATTTTCACCTACTTCTTCATCGAGCAGCACTTTTGGGAGGTGCTGGTGGACTTGGTAACCGTTGGTCTGTGCGGGAAGCTCATCGAACCGTCGTGGGGACAGATGGAAATGCTGCACTATTTCGCAATCACCAATGTTGGAGTGGCCATTTTGACTAGCTTCTACTATCTGTTCTATTCAATGATTACCAAAGATGCCGAGATTCTATTCAACGTGCGTATCTACGGATTGGCTGGTATGAATGCTGGTAAGTGAAGTTTGTGCATTAGTAACTTTAAATCTATCCACTAAGAGTATAATGTTACTGTTTTCTTCAGCAATCAGCGTAGCCGTCACTCAGATAATGCCGGATCATCTAATTGCAAGAACTCCTCTCGGTAAATTTTCAAACCGGTAAGTCTACGCCAAGATAACGAAGGATAAAATACTTTTACTAAACCGTCTTTTTTATTTCAGAAATGTACCGCTTACTGTTGTAATAGCATCGATTATACTATGGGCATGTGGGCTACTGGACGGTACGTACCCGGCCATGTTCGCCTCTGGTCTGTATGTGTCGTGGGTTTACCTCCGGTTCTATCAGCGACATTCAAACGGAACTCGTGGAGATAGTGCGGAAAATTTCCGTTTCGCAAGCTTCTTTCCGAACGTGTTGCAACCGTTTATTGCCGTCATTGCCAATCCTGTGTACTTCGGTTGCCTACGGATCGGTCTGGTGAAGCGATTGAGTCCACAGCAGTCCAACTCGTCGTCACTGCAATCGGTCAGTGTGCATCTACCCGGCGTGGATCCCCATGACATGGAACGACGGAGGTACGCGTACATACCCCTTTTGCGAAGAGATGTTTGCTACTAACGGTCTCCGATATTTACTTGCAGACAAATTGCCCTGAAAGCTCTCAGTGAACGGTTGTCCAAAACGACCGACTCTAGTCGTCAGAATACCGTACCAAAATCTTTTCCACAAAACACTGGAAAACACCATCACCATGGGCATGGTCACAGCCACGGACACGGCCATAGTCACGGCCACCATCACCAGCATCACGGCGGGGTTTTGCCATTCCAAGGCACATTCCCAATGACTATGGAACGCCCAGCGATTCCATTACCTCCTCCACCATCTATGAGCTTAACCGGCAGTGGTGTGCAGAAACCGGCGGGGCTAGGAAGCTCCACTATTCTGTCCCCTACCAGTACGGCGACAGAGCTGGCCACCCCTGCGTCCGCGGTGGTCTCCAACCTAATCAACCTTGAACAAGGCGAAACAAGCAGTAGTAGCAACGGTGTCCAGAGTGGAAAACCTACGTCCAACATTTAAATTGCTCTATCGTCTCCCGGTGACTTGTATCATAACAAGCCTTTGGCATAGCTTTAAGAGTTGTTCTGTTTCTTGTTTTTTTTCGTATCCACCCCCCTTTGAAACACACGCACTTAAATCATTTTTGATCGTTGTTACAAACTGGTGTCCCCAACACACGACTCATCTCGGTAGAACAATGCTGACGAAGATTACCTTCACCTGAGGTACTTGCTTAAGAACAAATATGCGACAGTTACTGACTAATTTAGAAAAATCCATTCGGATTGAAAGTGGCGCAGTGGATGTTTCATTTTTAATGTATTGTGATTCCAAATTCAGAACGACCAGCAAAACGGAAAGCGCTGGCAGAAGATATTAGTGCACCATTTAACACGACATGAAATCCATAGTATATTTGAAGCAAACAAGAAAAGATGGAATAAAACAAACACTATTATTAGAACAAATAACAATTTCAACCTGTATTTGGAAAGAGTTTATTTTTACTCATTTAAAGAACGGAAAATGATTTGAACTAGATTTGAAACGGTTTTCATTTCTGTGAAAGTCGTTGAAACGGTATTTTTGGCGAAACCGAGAGAGAGAATTTGAGAGCTCTAGTTGTCTCTCTCTAACTGACAGTTAATTTCCAAACTTATGTTTATACCTACGCATCCAAGAGCAATAGTTAACAGCCGGTAGTTTTGAAAGGCTATGTTGACTCTAAAATATCGCTTTAAAAGTTAATCTTGTATCAAGAATAAGTTAACCGTCCTATGATAATACAAACCAGTAGCCCTATCATAGTATTAGAGTTATTTAAACTAGATACTGGTCGCTTAAAAAATTATACACAACGGAAATGAAACGGTTTGGACTTTTCAAAGCGTGCTGCTAAACGTTGTCAACGATTTTTCACAAATCGCGGGCAAGCTGCTACCAAAGCCTCATTCCTAATTCGCTCGGTACCAAATAACGCTGTGCGTCGTGTTCGCTGTGGTTTTGATATTAGTTTTGTCGAAGAAAGCACGCTACTGACGACTTTGCTGTACCAAAGAAAGCAGGTAAGAGATTATTCTTAAGAATTCAGCCAAGTTTCCATCACTGGCGTGGCAAAAACCTGTCGGCATTCTGATGCGTCCTGGCAGTGTGCAATCAATGATGGCAGACATTGGAAAATAAAGCGCTAACCAAAGGGCATCGATCCATACTTTCAGAAATGGGTCGAACAAAAGAAAAAACCAACAATGATGGCGATGATAGTGCCGCGAGCAGCGAAGAGGAGTACGTGGTAGAAAAGGTAGTTGATCGCCGCGAAAGGAAGGGCAAAGTCGAATATTTGCTAAAGTGGAAGGGCTACGATTCGAGCCTCAATTCCTGGGAACCGCGAGAGAACCTCGACTGCCCGGAACTCATAAAAGCATTCGAGCAAGCACGTACCGACAAAGCTAACAAGGACGGCAAGGGCAAGGAAAAACGGACATCCAAGAAGAAGAAAGGTGAATCAGACAATGAAAATGACGCCACTGACGACGATGTTCGAGACGATGCCGGATCGACAAAATCTGCAAAATCCAGCACCACTGATAACAAAGCAGACAACAACGAGGAAGCAGCAGATGAGCTTACCGGTTTCGAAAAAGGATATGTTGCTGAGCGCATCCTTGGTGCAACCGAAGCGGATAAGGAGCTGCTTTTCCTTATCCAATGGAAGGGCAAGGATAAGGCGCAACTTGTCAAATCGAAAGAAGCCCGGAAGTATTGCCCACAGCTCGTTATTGATTTTTACGAAGAAAGGTTGATTTGGCAGACCAGTGAAACGGCCGAGTAGAATTAGTAATCTTGACGTTTTTTTTAATAGTTTTTCTCATGTTTTTTTCTTTTCAAGTTGGACATTTTGAATTGTAATCACTGCAAATATAACTAATACGAATAAATAGTCGGAGCAAAGTACCGAATAATCCACGATCGATTTGGGTTTAGTTGATAGACGGTTTATCTCATCGCTAACTTTAAACATGTAGCGGTCTATAGCATTTTTGCCATCTTAGTAATGCAGTATATTGGAAACTAAAGTTACTTAACGAAATGAATTGCGACTATTACATTGAATAGCGAGCAAGAATAATTCGATTTTGGATCGGATTAAATGTACTGACTTGGTTCTATCTACTCGTTGGCTAAATTAGGAACTTAGTTAGAAACTTGTCTACTAGTTATGTTGAAATTCTTTTATATAACTTCATTTCTTTACTTAGTGTGTCGGTGCATAGGAAAGTTTTGAGAGCAAAGAACTTAGCTTCCGACGGACAACAAGAATCTCCGATTCTATTTTCAGCAACATTAAAATCATATTTTCAAGAAAAGGATAAGTAGATGTACACTGGTGAACTGGACGATAAACTGCAGAAAGGAATACTAATGAAATATAACATCTTGCATCTGTACAAGCTGGAAAATAAATCGTGCGAGCACAAGAAGTGGATCATTAAAATATATTTGTAAGTATTTTTAAATATACAAACTCTCGTTCTCGATCTCGCTGAAACACTCCAAAGGGATTAAATCTAGCACTTTGCAATAATGGTAAATTCGCTTGTTTGAACTATTGTCGTGATCTACTATGGGGGCGCCTTACAAACTTAACCCAAACAAATATGGTTTCGCTTAAAATCGAATCGTTCACTAAGTTGGTGTGAAATGCATTTAATTTTGATACAAGAAATATCGACACTACGACATAATCGTACAGTTCCTATGGTATCGTTTTCTAGAGTAGAGTTGGCTGTTACGGATTCCGTTCGATTTTGGTTACACTCAAGTGTGTAGAATATTGCACACTAAACACATCAATCGCCATATTTCTAACATCTAACCGCCTACTAGTCGGTGTTACATCGATATAGGGCTGTGTAGACTCGTGACCCGTGTGGCAAGAGTGCTCCACTAAACGCTATCGTGGCTCAGAATGCTTCGTATGATTATCGTCGATCGCAGGGCAACGGGGCCAGTTATTAGAGTTTTCACATACTGTGTATTTTTAAATGATTCGGTATGACATGTTGTATTGAGATGCTTTTCCGTGGCCTACTTGCTACATCCTAAATAGATACTGGTATTGTGTAGCTTATCCTAATAACGTTGAACGATCGAGCGAGCGAGATTATATTCCCCCGAAGTCGATTGTCCGAGAGTGCCTAGCAAATGTGCCTATTGTCTTGTCTCTTATATGGCGTCGTGTTATAATATGCAGATGGGAAGGCAGTGCCGCACTCGAATCAACTCGTTTCGAATGAATTCGTCCCCGTGGTGTTGCTTGGTGCCGAGGATTCATCCAGTTTCCCTACGGTCATGTGGCATTCTTTTCCGACCATGTTCCGACCACCATACGTATCCACTGTACGTATGCCTTTTGATGGAAACGACAATTGGGTGTGTTAAAATGGATGGTCAAAAGGGGGAAGGTGATGAAGCGTTTGGTCCACCGGTGGCTCTAGTTCTTTCTATTCCTTCTGGTCTGGCCTTAACTCAACTAGTTCATGTGGCTCCGCCAGTTCGAGCTGAAAAGAGGTATTAAAGGTTAGCGACATTATCACACGTTTATTGAGGAAAAGATTTCGTACTCTGCCAGTCTCTTCGCCAGCCAGATCCTTCTTCGACAGGGAATTCACGAGAATCGTTCCGAGGGCATCACACATTACGTTGATCGTTGTGCGGAATCGATCACTGCAAAGGAACAAGAGCATTGATAAAGAAGTCCACCGCCAGGCGTTCGCAGTTCCACTTTACTCACAGGAGCCAATCGACGGCAATAATAATGGTAACATCTTCGGCAGGAAGTCCCACAGTGTCCAGCACCATAACCATCGTAATAAGTCCAGCTTGCGGTATTCCAGCCGCTCCGATGGAAGCTGCCGTTGCCGTCACACTGCGGTAACAGGAGAAAAATGGATATGTTACGTTCCGAATGTCGCTTATCCGCTCGAATTAAAGTACCGTACCTCACAGCAACGATGTGACCAAAGGTAAGATGAATGTTACGTAGTTGAGCAATGAAGAGAGCCGCCACGGCTTCGTACAGCGCCGTACCGTCCATGTTTATCGTAGCACCGACGGGAATGACAAAACGCGTCACACGCGGATCGATGCCCATATTGTCGAGGCAGCGGATCGTGATAGGCATCGTCGCCGAGCTGGAGCCTGTGCCGAACGCCGTCGCCAGGACCTGACTCATTTTGCCAATGTACGGATAGGCCATTTTCCGTGTGGTAAGGAAGAAAATCACCGCAATAGTTCCTACAAGACACGCGGAAGGTCGATTAGGGCATGGTTTTTTTGGTCTTATCAGTTCTGGGAGGGCAACCTACCGAAACCATGCACGAACAGACCCAGCATCACAGTCATAAAGTACCAGCCGAGCTGACCCAATACTTCCATGAACGACGCCATCTCGAGCAGTTTGGCAGCGACAAGGAAAAGCACACCGATCGGAGAAATCCAGATCACCCAGGATGTGATGATCATCATGGCCTCGCTTAGCGATTCGAACATACCGAGCAACGGTTTGCCCTTCTCACGCATCTTGCCTATGCACGTGCCGAGTACCACGCTGAACATGACCAGACCCAGCACGTTGGTGCCCTGGGTAAACTCGGAGTTAATTTTGTACGCAGTTAGTGGAACTAGAAAAGAATTGTGAAGAAAAGCATTGGATAATGAACAAAAAAGTGCAGTAGTTACAATCAAACATTCTTTCTTTCTAGTGTCCTTCGTTGGTGTGCTACCCAAAAAAACCTCTTCCAACCCCGACACGTTGGAAATAGCACGCATTCGCGTCGCTTGGCGTTGTGGGTATATTACCAACAAAATTGTTATGACAATATAAGTGAACGCTTCCGCAATTTACTCCCTACGAAGGGGAAGCAGCGATCCGAACGCACGACTTCATACCGAAACTGTTTACATCTGCGGCCAGTGGCCATAGCGGCGTGAGAGTTTCCTGCGAACTCCTCCACTCTGGTGGAGTATCCGGTGGTGTGGATTTCCTCCACACGTTCGCGAAATTGGGCCTGATCAACGGTCGGTTTGAAGTGGATCGCGTATTAAAAACTATCCGCGTTAACGGTCACACTTACCACCGGTAGCGTTAGCTGGCGGGGTCAGAATGGTGCGGAACTGTAAAAAAAAAAAACGCAAATCAGTCACAGACAAGTGGGGTGTGAGAATTTATAGAACAAAATAAAATCCATTGCACTTGTAGTGCAAAGGTCGAAGTAGTTCTACAATCCTTACCTGGAACATGGTGGCTTGGATGATATTCGGTGGGAAAAGATTTCTGTGAACAGGAAAAAGTAACCACAATTAGAATCATTCCAACTCGCAGAGTGTGTGTGTGTGTGTTAACTGTTTTAGTTTCATTACACTCACCTCACAAGATCCAACAAAGTGTCCGCGGTAAGCACCTGCCTTGTGGTGGCCTTTCCAGCGATCGTATCCACAGAGCGTCCCGTACCCGGTCGAATGGTACTGACGAGAATGATGCCCAGCACGACGGCACAGATCGTCGTCGTAAAGTAGTACACGATCGCTCGGAATGCGATCTTTTTCGACATACTTAAGTCCAGCGAACCGATCGCACTGGTGATCGATGAGACAAGCAGGGGCACGATCAAACATTTGAGCATCCTTTAAAAAAAAAAGAGAAAAAGAATAGTTTATTGCTTTTGATCAAAGGGAGTTTTTTTGAATAAATGGCAAAACATACCGTAGGAACAAATCGCCCGGATACTGGATGTACATCACCTCACGCTCTGTCCATGGAACCTCGGAGTTCTTAAGCACCAAACCGAGCGCTGTACCACCGAATACGCCCAGCACAGTCAGGAAGGTAAGCAGGTTCGATTTGATGAATCTCTTCCATCGTGGCGTTGGCCTGGCGCCCGTAGTCGCGTACGAGTTCGACATGGCGCTTGGGCTGCTGGCTACGGCCCTTTTCTTCGAAGTTCGTAGGTGTATTCAATTGGACCTCCTCGATTGTGGTGCTGTAAAAAAAAAGATGGGAGACCATTTTTCTTATCATTAAGCACTGGCTTGTGATGTTTTCGTGTCTCGCTTCCAACGTCACAGTACGTTGGGAGACAATTAAATGCCACACCTTCCGAGAGCCAACTTTACTTAAGCCGTTGGAGATGTGTTATACCAACAGAGATATCTCTAGGACAAAGGCCTGATAAAAAGCAGCTCATCAGACGATTGTGTTAGACTTAAGAGTAGATTGGTCTTTGGTTAGGTTAAACCAACTTACTAATAGAAACCAAATTGAATCTCAGTCATTCGTAAAAGGTGGAAGGAGAATATAAAAATAACTCAATTATTTTTTCAATTTATTGAGAGATGGGGAAAATAAAAATAAATTCCATATGAACACTTTTTTAATCTATAATTGTTCTTAATTGGCATCCGCCGAAAGAAGTGGTTCAAATTGAAACATTCAGAGATCAACTGGACGCATCAAAAGCAGCAGAGCTAAATGTAGACTTTAGTTGGCACACTTTACGGACTGGACAGTGGGTTCAGCGAACGGTTGAAATATACGCGTTTAATTGAAAGTGCACAGTATAAATTAATCGAAGAATTTGAATGATGATCCTACGGTCCCCGAAGAAGATCCATCCGTAGAGCGAGATAATTTAATCACGCCGCTATTACATGCTCATTCCCGTAGACTCTACCCTTTCGAACTTTGGGGTCGCAATAAAATATGCTAAACGGCCGCGGTGCATGACGAATCAAACGAGTTTGAGTTGATTTTTATCGTCAACGATAAATGTACAAAAGCCGGTTGAACAACTGTTAAACATGTAATTATCCCGCCTTCGGATGGGGGAAGCTTCGGGCCACGAGGAGTTAAAATCAAATTGTTCAACGTAACCGGTGACTTATCTTATCGGGAATTCATAACGTCGTTATAGAATGAATGTGATTTGCTTGCCTCATGACTGCAAATCTTCCGAGGAATTTCATTTTGCGATATTTCTCTGCGTCTTAACATATAGGTTGTTTTTTAGCAGGTGCTATTTTTGACACTGCATCTAAATTTATATCATCAACTAACTGAAAATGGAGAGTGTGAAACCATTTTTGCAACGAACGAGTCATAACGCAGTTTATAAAAAAAAACGGTCCCATAAGAGATCATCTGTCGAAGTTTAATGTTTACAATCGATTGATAAGTGTGACTTGTCTTTGGCACGGGGCGGTGAGTTGTTTGTACCCCCAGGGCCCCGATGATAACCGATGGTGTGAACTTGACCGGTTGAACCTTCACCCGCGCCTTCTCTAGCTCCGGGAAACCACGGTTCCATCATCATTGGCAGTGACCGTCGGATGTGTTAAGTGTTGTCGGTGAGCGTTGATTCTATCAATTATCAGCCGACGCTGTCGCGTTCGCTTTTTAATGTTCATGTTTGAAAGCCGGGCGAACACAAAACGGCAAGATGCTAAATAAACAAATGATGATGGACCCAAGTTAGCCCGGCATGATCTCATCCTGTTGGTGGGTTGGAATTGCATCGATTTTGCACACGAGTATGACGTCGCTTTGACCTAGGACATCATGATGTGCTTCTGCGTGCCATTGCAAAGTAGATAAGGATTCCTCCAAGCAGAACATAAATTAAATTTATTATGCTATTGACACAATTTTACAATCTACTAGATTAATCGTAAAGGCTTTGTGAATTATGTTTATTCTCACGTCTAACATCTGGACCGCATATGCCACATATTGAAGGCAAAATTTTCCATTACTGTCAGCTACAATTGTATTTCCATGTTTGCTTAAACGACTCAGCGAAAATATAGCTCTCCAAAGTTCATAATCCTTTCCAGACAGGAGACACAAAACACCATTGACCCACGACATATGCTTTGAACTTCTGTTGATCATTTTTTCCCGCCACTGATGGCATAAAAAATGTGCGCCAGTGCAGCCTTTCTGAACAGAAGGTTTATTCAAACCAGGATCCACACTCGACCCGCTTATTTCTCGTAACAAACATGCAGTTAATCCGCCTATAATGGGTCACAACCGCAGGTTCCCTTCGCTCCTTCGTGGTACGTTAGGATTTTCCTCCATTTGAAGGACGAACCATAATTTCCAACGCTCGACGACAGGGGACGGGGGTTCCCAGGAAAAATAAGGGGAACAGACTCTCCACAATCCTGACAAATGTGGTGCGAGGCGGTAAGCATTTTCTCGGCTGGTCTCAGCCTAATGGTGTTTTATGGCCACCAGCAGAGTACGGTTCGGTGCAATAACTATTTTTTTGCAGATTTGAAGACGTTCCAGAGCCCGTCATTGATTACTCTCTTTCTGCCTCTATGTGCGACCTTCTGTGCCACGCGGCAATAATTCTTGGATGCCAGAAATTACATCGAGCGGACGAAGAAATTGTTCCCACCCATCGAAAGTGAAAGCGCACAAAAATGCCTTTCCTTAAATGTCCTGTGAGCGCGCTCCCGTCCTTCTTTAGCTTCTGGTTCGCTGCCATATGGTGGCTTTTGGTTTCTAGAAAAAGAAAAAAAAAAGCATAACCATTGCCGGACATATCATCCTTATCGTAAATAGAGCCTGTAGAAAAAAGAAAGGAACGAATAGGCAAAAGAATGAACCAATCATTTCATACGGCGCAAATTGTTTGACTGATGAGTTTATGAGTGCTTTTCGAAGGAAACCGCGAAGAAACAAAAGCAAAAAAGGAGGATAGGATCGCGAAGGTCACGACGTACCGTTGAGGAGTCATTTTTTTTTGTTGGGGAAGAAAATTAGATTTTCCCTTGCCACACACACATACACCAGCGTACATGCCTTCCTTTCCTCTGGGAGCCGAATTACCAAACCCACCTCGCCCCAGGAACTCTGCAAATGCGGCCAGTTCTTCATCTCCAGCAACACTTTTCCAAGAATCTGATTTTGCGCGGTAAATAAACTTGAAGTCATTCGATGGGAAAAAGGGGGCCGGGACTGGTTTTTCGCCTTCCGCAGTTGGGGCCGGGAGTCGTTGAAATGAAAATAAAACAGGCAAGTACTCCCATTGCCCTGCCATCGGCCTTTCCCTTTCGTACTTAGTTGAGTGGAAGTGAAGGGAATGAATAGATGATGCCCGGGTTGAATTTTGACGGAAATACGATTTATCTTCCATTGAATTGAAATTGCTTCCATTGCTAACGCCATCAACAGCACCGTCTTGAGCTGGAGCTGGAGGTTTTGATCCTAGAAGGAGTCCTTGAACGATGCCAAGTGCCACCAACAATTTAGGCTTCGGGAGAAACGTGTTGAGGTTGAGCAAAATTTGAGATAAGAAAGATGCTGCTATTCAACTTAGGGGCCTAACTTTCCTCTTCGCGACGCAATGGGACAAGTGATCCGGGTAAAGATCCCTTTTCCCCGACAAATTAGGATAAGTAGGGGGTTTCTTTCTTTTCTTCGGAGGGTATGGAAAAAAAGGAAAGAAAATTAATTTTAATAGAAGGTGTTCTACAATGTATACTATGAAAAAAAAACTTTACCCATGATTAACCTTGAAAAAGGTCCTTAGCAGGTAGAAGAAATAACACCATCAAGGTAAAAGGCATAAGGTTATATTCATCAAAGTGGGTCGGAAAAATATTATATCAAAGATTCATTCAACGGCTTCGCTACTTAAAAATTGCAGCACATCAATATTTTGAAGGAAAATAAATAATCCGAAGTTTATTCACGTGCACATTGAAATTCCCATCATCCCAACTCTTGTTTACTTTATCCAAACACGCTGCACATTATCACCTTCCGGTGCTAATAGAGATCGTAAACCCCTTGGCCCTCTTTTAAATCTATTAACACCCCCGGGCAGCTATTAATTACTACCGTCAACAAATAAAAAAACTCACAGAATACGCAGGAGAAAGGTTGAGAGAGGGCAGTAAACGATAAGTAAACGGTTAGGTGCACTCGTGTGTTAGCGATATATGAGACAGTCAAACAAACCAGTGTTCAATCCAGATACGCGGTATGCCGTTTTGGGTTCACCTCTAATTTCTTGCCTTTTACCCAGATATCATAACCAACAACAGATGGAACAGACGGACCGGAACCGAACATGAGCATGCTCCTTCTGCACGTTTAAGTTTGGCCGATACGCCAGTCAAACCTAAAATGATGTTGCACGACATCATCTTACGGGGGAGTTGTTGTATCCACATGTTTACCCCACAGCATATTCAACAGGTAGCCAATAAAATCTCTCCAGAGAAAGTGATTGTTCGTTTTTGGGTATGTTTTTATACCAAAGTGAAATAAACTGAGAAAATATAATGAAAGAGCTAATGTAAAGATATGTTATGGAAAGCATTTCACCCTCAACAGATGGCAACACTTCCGTCTTCATGGAATGAAAAGTTAACTTCTTGTCGCCATGGAGACGCCTGGTAGTTGATGCATACTAAAGGGATAACTTTCGTGATATGAAAAGATGACATACTTTGACCATTTAGTATAGGTCACCGTCCTTTCCTGCAAAAAGGTGACTGATTGTAGCAAACAAAGCTGTCCCTATTAAACTAAAAAAAGAGAATAATGAACAGAATCGTTTCGTCGAAGCATCGTACAAAAATGCAGTACCACGCAGTCAATGTCAGCAGTTGGCAACGATGACAACACAATGGAGCGAAGAAAGGAAGCAACAGTTGCCTCCATTGGGAACAATTTATGCACCATTCCCGCCAGTACGCCAAGCATACGCGAGCGAAAGAGGCTGATGATTTGTTGATTTATTTAATTTCTTCCTCTTTCAGCGCCACCAAACCAGTTGCTGCATTGGCTGCGTCCCAAAAGTGGCAAACCGAAGAGATTATCGTCCTCAAGACATTGCTGCTGATGATTATGCCGATGATTTTGTAATGAGCGTTTGAGGCAAGTAAAGCTACGAAACGAAGCGGCCTAGGTTGCGATGGGCCCTGCGCCAAACGATGAGCATATCGTAGCTCCTTTACGAATGGATCCTCCTCTAAAGAGGTTTCGCATCTTAACCACCAACGCTACGACGTCCGCCGCCGGTTGACCTGATTCGCGCAGTAAAACGAATTTAATCATGTCGATTTATTTTCATACACCCGAAGAGACACCAGCCAGCCGGCCGACCAGGTCGACACCATTTAGGGCTAGGAGGTAGAAGTCGTCATGAAAGAACAATTAATCCAGTTAGAAATTCGAGAACCGTACCGGTACCGGAAAGCAACAGGTGGCCTCCTGGTCGTTGGGTGTCCAGAACGCACAGAAAAGGGTAGCTTAAAGACGCCTATTTCTGGAACCCTGCGCTGAATCAATTACACTCCCGTATTTGATCTGCATACGAAGTTCTTCTGCTTGTTGCCTTTGTCCACTCTGTGTTGTTGTTTGCGATTCCTTATGTGGGAAAGCAATAAATCGGTTCGTCTCAAGTTGTAATGTGTCTCTTTAACTTTATTTGCGCGATGATGAAGCAAATTTATGCCCACAAAATATTGCTCATAAATAAAAACCGACGCCTCGCTGTAGCACGCCATAAAACTACGTTTTAAAGCTTTGCAATCAATTTCACATAAAAAAGGGGAATTGTATCGTTTCATTTTAATCTCCTATTTTTTTATACAAAGTTTTTTAGTTCGTAGAACGATGAAAAATCATCATCATTTGTAAACAACTCGAGAACGAGCGGCAGCATCTAACACATAACTCGAAAATTCGACTTCATCGACAAATAAACAACAGCTGCCAACTGAAAAGAAGAAAACGACAGCCGATAATGTTGTTCTAGGTTTAATCATTTCGGTTTGGACATGGCGCTAGTACCAGCATCGACCCGCAACCGTCGATGAGATCATTCCTTCAAGTCGCTAAAATGAGCAGAAAGTGATAAATCGTCCATGGGTTGTAAGATGTTTAAATGTGTAGTCAAAAAGTAATAGTGACGAATTGCTAATTTTCCATCGCGCTCAAATTTGAATATCTTTCGGTTCACGAAACACCGTCCCACAATTTCCCGCCTCATTTAATTCGACCTCGAATCGAATTAATCCGACCTAAAAATATCCCCTCTACGTCACAGCCACATGGGGGCTGCTCTAGCGTCACACATTTCACACCACCAGTTGATCGTCATTTCCGGAGACAAGATCAACCGATCGTTCCTCCCGCCTGGTGGTGCGCGTTCGTTGCGCAGTTTTGTCTCACGCCTTGTGCACCGATCGCAAACGTGCTGCACATGTGCAATTGCACCATGCACCACCGGCCACCAAACACGGCAGATGGCAGAGCGACGAGTGTGAAGCAGGCATGCAGGTTTCACGACTTAGTCTCAGTCGGCCCGAAAAGTGACTCAATATCGCGGCCTCTCGTTGGCGCGGAACGTGGTAGAGATCACCATAAATAAAAACCGGTGATTGATTCAATGTTTCCATCCATCTTTATTGCCCTATTAGGAGCATGAGCACCATGCGCTCTCCCCCTTCGCAACAACACTTCCCGAGAATGGCGTCGTTTAGCGTCTTGCGTGGTCGAGGTTTCGTTGTGTTTATGAATGAATAATTGAGCGCTGTTGAAGGCGCAATTCATTAAACGAACTGCGGATTCCACGGAGGCACTTCTATCGACGATAAAATCGCCATTCATTGGATCTGTTGATCTAGTTTTCTTATAAAGATCTTAATTGTGTATACGATAGGGTCAACAAAATGAGGCTTAAAACACGAAATTAATTTGGCAGCGATTTTAATATAGATTTGATCTTCTACCAGATAGAATTTCAAAGAAGGACTCGTTTTTTTTGCAAAGGTTAGTGTATACTATTTGCTGGTCTATTACTAATCCTTGCGGGGGCGTTTCAATTCGATTAGTAAGCTTAGCGAGTTCAGGGCGAAACCGGTGAAGGTCTCTTGGGCAAATGAAAATGAATTATAGCTGAAGTTTTCTTCTGTTGAAAACATTTCTTGGCAACGACTTCAGTATAATAATGAGTTTATGACGTTGCTTTTCGCAAATAAATTGCTACTTGTTACACGAACCATCTTTCAACGAAAGCAGGTATAATGTGTTGTTTTACAGAATCATGTCTAGAAATTATTTCGTGGTTTATCAATCTAATTTTGGACTTTTGAGTGCAAAATTTAAAGAACCGACAAAACCGACTACATCGGAATAGCTTCCTGAGTAAACCACATTTCATTTTCTACAACATCCGATTTCGCTAGCTAACCCCAGAGTCTTCGACGTCATCCACAGAAGCCAAAGAGGAGGATGCCCTCCTCTTCATCATCATCATCATCATCGTCATCATCGTGACCATGCCGATGCATTTGGTGTGCTTAATGTGTGCACATTCATTAACACCATTTCACGAGTACCGATTTGCATGTCGTCTACGTCGATTCTTCCCTTTGCCACCATTCCGTCCGTCCATTTCCACGCTCTCTCTTTCTCTCAGCTCAGTTCAGTGCACTGCACTGACGTGCATAAGTTAAGTGAAGAGAGCGCCTTTTCACCTTCGAAACCTCATCTTCAAGACGGCAAACATGTATGTAAACATAGCTTCTTCCACCCATTCTGCTTTTTCGCAAGATTGGGGTTCGTGTTTCGTTGCAAACCACTTGAGAAGAGGCCGGGAATGGAGTACAATATATTACACCTAGGCGGTTGGGTCGTTGGCTTAATTGTTTGCCTTTTTGCATTTTCATATCACAAGGGAGAAAAAAGGGTGGCTTATCGTTGATTTTTCTCTCGTTTTTTCTTTTGCTTTCTTCCCTCAATTTGCATTGAACTTCTAACTTCCACCCCACCGTGTTTGAAGCACCGGTAGATATCAGCAAGGGGGGTTGTTCGCGGCGAAGGTGGAGAGAGATGTGTCAAAGGATGCGCGGGGAGGCCTCCTGTCGGGTGTGTTCATAATCGAGAATTGATTACGAAGTAAACATCGTGAGAGCCAAAGAACCGGCGCACACTTGTTGCTACGGTCCCTCTTCTATCGAATGCAACCACGTTGCGTGGAGTCACAGACAGGAAACGATTTTATCAACCCTTAAATAAACCACGTGTGTCATTTTTGTTTTTTTCCACCACTTACAAGGTTGGATAAATAGTTAATTTTGGGCCAGGCGAATGTATCTAAAATTAATTTCTTCATAATAGAAAAGAAAGAGCAACAGATGAAACATGCTTTTCTTGAAATGTTGGCATGCACTGTACGGATGAAGTGATCGCTATAGCGTTTCTCCATGGCGTCACGCTGCCTTCGCGAAATTCAGGGAACTCCGTGAGCCGTGTCAATTTGCCGTTCAAGACGGAACCGGTCTGGAACCAAACCATGAGAAAGCCGTGGATGTCTCCTATTTAAATGTAGGTCAACTGGAGCACCGAGCGGAGATGTGAGGACAAAGCCCGTGTGCTGTACAAACACACGGGCGGAAACGTTTAGGCAAACACGAGAAAAATTTGCATTCCCATCAGCCCTTTTAGTGGGAAATGGTAGTTTTCGGAAAATGGTGGAGCGCGATTTTGTTCGTGAACTTCCAAGAAAAGGTCAAATCCCTTTCGACGAAATATTGTTTCCGTTATAGCACTTGCAAAACGTGAGTGAGTGAGAGTTTGAATTGCTTCTAAACAGTGCGTGTCCATTTCAAAACAGTTACTCAGGGGTTTTTCAAACAGTTTCGATAGAAGTTTTAAAAAAATCAAATAAAATACACAATTCATGTTAAATAATACTTCAAACATTTAAATGAAATGCGCTTTATACCCCGCATAATTGTACCTATCTCTCGACATTAGCGCATAAAACGGTGTGACCGACCACACAAAGCCAGTGGGTGGAACATGTGCCAATAACCCACACCCTCCTCGGAGGTTCTCGGGACGTACTCTTGTCTTTTTAATTCATATTCCCTGATGCGATGCAGCTTTTGTCCATTTAAAACAACACGCTGGTGACGTTTCGTTCCATACCAGAGGCGCTGTAATGTAATATGGATTCACAACCCTGATGCAGCAGATCGAAAAACCAGCTTCCTTCCCCTGTACCCTGCTTTTCCCTCCAAGTGTCCACAATTGGCCCCATATCTTGCATCGTAAGTGGAAGCTGGAAGCACCACCAACCGCATTTTGCAGTGCAGGAAATTTGCAACACGATATCGAACCCATCATTAATCACAAGTGACGACCTCCGGCCAGTCTCGTTCGGGCCAGCAATCGAATCGACACCCACACGTGCCGTTAGCTGAACGGGGTGGTTCAGTGGGTGACCATTGCAGTAGTAGTATTGCTCCCATGACAACTAGAGGCTTAACGCTAGACACTGGAAATCGGAAGACCCTGATCAGAAGGGCCAACCGGAAACCCGGGGAACATTATTTGCCCGGCAGCTCACTGACCTTCCTGCTTGTGCTACTTGATGTTGGTGATTGAGCAATTCGCAATTTTTGAACCAGTATAAACTAGTTATCCCCAGTATTTGTTAGACACAATATGGTTATTTTATTTCAAAATTTAGGTCAATACTCAACACGACACGTAGGTGCGACTTGCTTGACTGAATGAAAATATACTTTAACTGTAACTAAAGATTGTCGCCAAAGCACCCGAGGTCTCAGCCACTTGTTCATAGCTTGGTGCGACGGCTTCTTCCACAAATTCATGAGCACCCGCGGTGGGATGATTTATAAAGCCGGCTTTTCTTTCGCGACGATCCATTCTTCGCACCCGGCCGCCACTCGGCCGGTCTCTTCGCTGGGCGCATCAGATGCTGCTCGGATCGCTATTTTTGAAGCCGCGCAAACCAGCCGAAAAAGAAAACCATAACTAAACCCACACCCCTTCCCCCGTTGCCCTGCCCCAGCGAGTTGGTCGCGTCGTCGGGTTCCGAAGCGAAGGAATGTCTTCCCCGTGTCAACATTATTGCGATCATAAAGTAGAATTTTACGACCATTGAAAAGAGCTTCTCCAATGTTTCCCTCCGAAGGAAAAGCAGAAGAAGCCCTACACAGTGGAAGATCCGGGGGTAAACTGGTGCGAATATCGTCCCTCCCGAAAACGTCCCATTGCGTAACGTGATCGCGAATCGCCATGACCGCGAGCGACCGATCGGTAGATTTGCGGTAATAATTTATCTTCCAGTAACAACCCAAGCACCGCAAGACAACCTCTCCTCGTTGGCTGCCTGCAAGTCGAACAAAAAGGCTGTATACATCTCGACGTGCTTGTTTAAATTCAACATCGCCAGGGGCGAAACTTCTTACTTCTCACGTCTAGCTGGCATCCAAAAACATGCCCAACGAACATACACGCAAACGTAAAGACGCGACAATAAGCGCGCGGGTTCTATATTTACTCCACGCGGGCCAAACCACGGAACGTCCCGCGGATGTCATGAAGAAAGTTACGGTTTCTAGCGCTTGGTGGATACAATGCATGACCGTGGCGGTTTTCCTGTGGCGGTGGTGCTTGCCATCTTAACGACACGCTCCATTAGACCACGCTCATTCGCAAGATCGAAGAGGAAGATGATGATCGGGCGAGCGCGAACAAGAGCTCTGAATGAAGATGTGAAAATACACCGAGGAGCTCTCAGGTCCAATACAGACCCCACATTGCGTGACCGGTTTTGCTCCACGTGGTACATTAACGAGCGCAAAAATTGGGTTTAATCGCAAGGAAAGGGAAGTTGTCTGTTATGACGCTGGTTGCGGTAGAGTATGGCTCAGTAGGTATAAAGTAAACTATCAACAACGTTTTTTCTGGTTTCAATGACCTACTTCTAGTAGAGTACCTGTAGTTTCGCATGTTAAACTTCCTAAAACTGCATTTATCAGTCCAATTCAACCAAATTTCTACACTTTTCTCTGCTCTTATCAGATCAATTCGAATATTGTCGAAGAAGTCGATTACTGGAAGCCGGTCAGACCTTGCACTTACTACCATGATATAATAAGCTTGTAAACATTGCCCCTTATCATGGCGCAACTTGGGTGCAGTTGATAACGATTGCGCTGAGCCTTACGAACCATTCCGATAAATAAAACACAAACCACCAAACAAGTCCCCCACAGCTGGCTCAAGGGTGCAGCCGTTTTCGCGCCGGGCCAGATCGTCTCCCTCAAGTAGACTTCCAGAAACGTCCAGAAACAGAACCTCTTCAACCTTGAGTGTGCACAGAGTGGGTTGTTGCTTATGGGGTGGTGGTGCTGATGGTTCTTATGTGACTTAACGAAAGGCATTTAAATGAATGCATACAAATCAAGAAGGATGGGAAGAAACCAACCCAGTGTTGGAATCCGGCCGAAGAAACTAATGCTGTTTGGGTCCACGGTCGAATGATTGAAGCACATACCTAAAAGCAAAAGGTATATTAGGTATTCTGAACTCGTCGAACATTTATAACGCTTTGACAACACACGGTGGTTTGAACGTGTCTGAATTCTCCTGATGCGCTTCTTCGTGCCCGTTCGCCGCAAACCGGACCTTCGACTTCACGATGGGTATGTTCGATAGAATGAAATTTTCGAAACCCCCTAAAACGTTTTAGCATAGCATGCGAATTAGTGTTTCACTTTTCTTGCGCCTTCAGTAGCGCCTCCTTTGATTAAAGTGGGACTTGCAGATACTGCCGTTTAAAAAAAGAATATTTGTGAGTTTTGTTTAATTTTATCAGACTAGGCGATGTTCATCATGTAGACCACCGCTCATATAGTAGTTTACCAAAACAACACACATCAACCCGAGCCGTGGGCGACACATGGGGCATAAACTTGAGGACTTTTTTACTTCACTATTCACCCTTCCTTCTTCAAAACGAACAAATTCAACTTGGTGTTGCTATTTTTAAGTAAACAATTCGGCACTTTAGAACCGCCACCGGGGCAGGGGAAACCTTAGCGCGGGTAGAAGGACGTGGAAAGACGGTCGGGCCGTTTGAAAGCTGTTAACGCCGGAACAGCAGATGACACTTTGGACCACTTCGAGCCGCAGGTCGGAACATTTTCTCTTCGTTGTGTCTATTTCGTTGCTTTCGTTATTTATTTATCGTAACCGGCCGGCCGGTTTTGAGTTTTAGCTTGTGTGTGCCACGGTCCGTCAGTCTACTTGTGGCTTCTCTGGGATGTTTGGTCAGATGAAAGAATAGGCACACTTTCAGATCAGAACGTCACGGAACAGGGAAGCTGGCTTTGATGCTCAAAGTAAACTGCATTGACAGTCCGTTAAACGTTCTCGTGCTGCACTAACAGTTTCGTCAACACTTTCACCTTAGTATGCCTCTCACCCCCCGTTTGGCAAACTAAACACTCTGGCTCATAAGTAGATCACCACACGTTGAGGGAACACAACACAAGGCTTGCGCAAATAGAAAACAAAAACAGATGCACACCTACCGCGCGTTTCTTTTTTCGTTGCTCGTCTGGAACACGATCCGGCGGCGACACGCGGGTCAGCTGGTGGACTTAGTCGGAGCACACCTTTTTTTTTAGTATGATCGAAATATTTAGAACGGGATTAGATTGCGAAGCTGGTAAAACAACACGCGCAATTTCGTTCCGACTCGTATTACCACACCGTGACGAGGACCACGTTCGGAATCGGAAGCACCGTAAGCGCTGGTCGCTTGGCAACGACGGCAGTAGCAGCAGCAGCCCGTGGAGAGATTAAGCGACGTCCCCTTGCGCTAACTAGACCGCGGACCGGGGTTTAGCTCCCTACCACGGCGAGGATTGGATCTGAACTGAACTGCTCCGACCGATTGCCGCTCGACGGATGTTTCGCATGCTGGCACCGGAGTTGTGTTCCGCTTTCCCTTAGCCCTTCGGCACCCGGCCACCCTGCCCAGCTGTGCGATACTGCACATCGCGGGAAAGTTAGAGAGAGTGCAAGCGAGGCAGAAAGATAAACCAGAGAGACAAGCGAAAAAGAGAAGCGTGCCAGTGAAATTCTGCGAGCATGAGAGTGAGAGAAGAACACACGACCGCGTGTCAAAACGGCAAGGTGAGAAGTACACACAGTTCTGCCATGTTCACGCAATCATCATCGATGCACGGGGAAGATTAACGGACCTCCTTTCTTCAGGCAGCTTCCCCTTCCTTTCTTCCGTATTGTGCAAGCTCTATCCTTTCTAGGGGACTGTGGCCACGCGACACACGGTAGCTTAGGGCTTGGTGTGATTTTTGGAAACACGCGTCCTGTAAGGGCTACGCAGCCAAGCAACAAAACGAAAACCAACCCCTTCCGGAGGAAACCCCTTCCAGAGCCCAGGGAATCTTTAACTCGTTTGACAGAAGATTATCCCAAAATGCGTCCGGCAAACAAAACGCCTCAAGGCAACCGAATATTTTTAATCAGTACGGCTTGTCTTAATTCCACCCCCTTCCAAATATCGTCTTTTTCCTCGAAGATCCTTTTTTCCCACTTCCGCAAAGTTGGCGCGCAAAAGCATACCACATAGGACATTGTGAACCCCGTCTACCGTTTCATTCCGTCATTTTTCCCCGGGTCTTCCCTCTTTCTATTGAAGTTTTTACTTTGTGCATTTACAGAAATGGAGTTTGTTAAAGGAGATGCTACCACATTCAATGTACAATGATGTTTCACTAAAGAAAGGTTAGGATTATAGTTCAATTGCGTTAAAAAGTCATAAATTTTCCATTTACGCAGAAGTACGCTCCGAAACGAATGCGCAATAAATCGCTATACCTGTGGAAAATGGGGAAAATTAAAGGATGGCCTTCTCTCGAACGAACAATTAAAGGGAAGGGACGCACAGTTCGACAGGAATCTTTGTGCAGGAGGTCTGCTCTTAAAGTTAAACAAACTGTTCATCATAGCCCATGTAGTGAAAAAGGATAGCTAAATAATTTACAATATTTTTCACTCACACGACCTCATAAAATACCACACCGGCAGTGTCAGGATCAGTTTCAAACCAACTTTTCACCAAATGTATCATGAATTGGATCTATCCGGTGGGAGTGCGCATTTTGATGGGTCTCAATTGAACCCATCGCTTCATTGAATTGAAGCTTAGAACAAAGTGTTGCGCGTAAAACGGCTCAATCAGATGATGCATGCGTCTACCCCGACCGCCAACGACTCTGGCATGCTCCCATCGTTTCCCACCGACCAGCGGGCAGGCAAGCATGGCATCATCGCGGTCACCAGCAGAAGCATATTTTTGGATTCGACCCCGGGGCGTGCGATTCCCTTCTGTCAATGAATGAGGAACAGGGCTGACCACCGATGAATCTGGCCATAAATCTACCAACGGCAGGGTACCGTTTACAAATGATGTCAAATCATAATGAAATAATGACATAATGCCCATCAGTTGAAGCTCTCTCGGTTGGATATACAGTTGTGCGATTTTGGTTGTGTTCAGCAAAGCCTTTGCCAACAGTCTGCACATAAGAATTAAACTGCCTGTTAAAATTATTCAATGATTAGCAAACCTCTTTACAATACATTATCCACGGACAAACATTTTTAAGAGGATGGTAAAATAAAATGGAAAAGAAAAGATGCACTCATTGCTGCGCGTTTCCGGTCGAATGCAGCTGTGTTGATAGGAATAACGTCTGCACCTCCGGCGTTTGACTCTAATTGAATCCGACACTTGAAATCACATTCACTTCCGAAAACGCTCATGGATGCAGTTCATTTCCCCCGATCTACTTGCATGCTCAGTGCATCGATTCTAGAATTCCGGAAATATACGGTAACAATGGTACCATACGTGTTATGCTAGTTAGTTGCTATGAGAATCAGTTACATATTGATCAAATAAAGTTTAGCTGTTTTGATATTTTGTTATTTGTTACAAATATTTTGTAAAATAAACTTTTTAAAATCAGTATAAAAATATGTACAACAAAAGAATAGATCAAATGTGCGATCACCAATCGTGCTGTTACACTGTTCCCCCACGGATTTATTTATGTAGTTTCGGTTCGTTGATTCCGTGATATCGCATTATATTTTGATTCAGATGCCTGCGAGGGAAAGAAATTCTTACTAAACAATTGAATTGAATCCATATTTTACGGAAGGGTCGCATATCGATCGTTTCTTGCTATGGGCTACCAACGATTACGTGATCACATATGGCCCTTTTTTAAAACGCACTTTGCTATCCCCAATCCGATCGTGGTCAATAGAATACCTTTACTCTCCATAATGATCGGTCAACCAATCTACCGAACGTGGACCTGCGCGGAGAACATGGCGATGGCAACGGAGGCGATCCCGTTTATAATGATTTAAACAACCCTTTTTCAACCTTTTCAACGGCTAAAACCATTCCCGTCAATTAGCACCCATCAAATTCAAGGTTATATAGCGTAGGTCTGCGGGGATATGGTGCGTATCGCTTATGGCCACGATGGTTATCGTACGCACCACACACAAGTGCTGCCTCCTAGATCGGGAATAGTTTCGAAACTAATTCTGACAATTAAAAATATGGTACGGTAAGCTACTGCGGCACAGGCACGATGTGCATTAAAGTGTCCAAATTGAAGGAATGCGATACCCATTTCTCGGCAATTATAAGCTCGTACTATTCATTTAGAAGATGAATATCAATTTCGCAATTTGTCACCGAACCCGATCGTTGCGTTTGTCTTGAGCTAGCATTGAAAACGGTACTGAAAGGTTGTGTGAAACGATATGTAAATTAAAACTACAACAGTACTGTACTGCACAACCGACAGCATAAAAAAAGATCCTTCAACATGATCCCATCCCGCGCATAGCAGTACAAGCGTGCGTTATGAAGTAGAGAAACCGGTATCAGTGTGAGATCATCACCATGGTTACCGCACACTCCTCAGTTAGTAGATTGACTAAAACGATCAATTTCTTTCCTTACTAAGAGCTTTGCTCAAGCGATTTGTTTTCTAGCCATAAATATATTTGTACAATTTACCTTAAAAGTAATTTCGTGATTTCATAGAAAAAGGCACGCATTTCACTATTTTTGCAGAAAAAAAAACACATTCGTCAGTGGAAATCTGTACATTTAAACGATTTAAAGGACCGATTGAGTGAGACAGAGAAAAGGAGTGAGGAACATTCAGTTTAGGTGAATTGTTGCCTTTTTCATTCATCGCGATGTTTTCTGTTCCCGTGTTTGCTCTTGATTTAATCGTAACATAACTTTTAAATACAAAGAGAACTGAACAAAACGAAGATAGCTATCATCGACGCAGCGAGAAACGCTGTGACGGGAGTTTTTTGTTTGTATGTTATTGAAACCCGGATATGATGAGTAACCCAATCCGATACGTTAGTAAAGTTGGAAAGTAACGCAAAGCAACTGACCCTTTGTGTTGAAGGACTAGTCCGGTAACTAGCCGCGGGATGCTAATATACTTGAAGAACGATGGAAGTGTGAGCCATAACGCCGACGGCGGTGAAGACGAAAGGGTTGCTAACGCACTTTACTTTTATTGGAGGCCTACAAGTCTTCTTCCTCCAGGCATCAGCAGCATACTCATAACATACACGCACTCACAAACGCTGGTGCACATCGACCTGCGGGCAACCGGCTTACTTCGTAATAGGCCTTCGGAATAAGAGGATATGTGGTTCGGGTTGGTGGATCATGTAGTGGACCCAGCCACGGGACTGCTGTACACCTATGGCCCGCCACTCGTTCTCCGACATAAGGTGTGTTTTGGGTACCAGCTTAGCGATATCTTTCGGCAACACTACATGCCTACAAGAAGAAAACAAACAACAATCAAACATTGAAACACACATTAGAACAATAGGGACAACTCCTTCCAGGATGCTTGATTCAAACTCAAGGACAGATGCTACACGGCGGCACCATTTACCTGTACTCAAATTCGTCGTCGTAATACTTGTCCGAATAATATATATCTTTGACACTCATTTTTGGCGTTTTTTAACACACGTAACACGTTTATTCTTCACGGAAAGCGGCTAAAAACAGAAACGCGAAATAGACTGCCTTCGATTCAAACTTTCTTTGTTGTTCGAAGCCTCCTTCGATGGAATGTTTTAGGAGCATATGTCCTGCCGGGCTGCCAAATTGGCGGTTGAAAAGTGGCGTTGTGTTTAAATTCAGCAGCTGTCATTTGGAACTGTCAATTAGTCACGTAAAAAAAAGCGCACAATTTTGGTTGATCGTTAATCTTTTCATCCGTTTTTCTAATTCTACAATATTTTTATTTAATTAAATTTGGAGGAGGAACAAACTAGGAGGAACAAATAAAAACACAAAACAAAGGCCAATTTAGACTATCTAAAAGCATTAAATATACAGCAGTAACTTCGCATTCCAACCACTAGGACTCTGGATATTTCGGAATCCAACCACCAGGCACCATCGAATTCTAGACGATATTGAAACTAGTGATGGCGAAACCAAATGTTTCCGCGTTTGCAGTTTCCGTAATAAAAACAGGCTACCGATTTCCGATATCTGCCAATTTTCATACATATCACGCTAAAGGAAGCAAATTGAATTGATGAATTGAAAAATTGACAGTTCCAATGAATCGGATTCATTCGATCGAAGTCCGTGCTAAGGCTGATTGTCTCTATATCGAGTCTGAAACGAGTCAAATCAAATCGAAAACATTCATACCAAATTTGG
Organism: Anopheles ziemanni; assembly: GCF_943734765.1. Lineage (NCBI taxonomy): Eukaryota > Metazoa > Arthropoda > Insecta > Diptera > Culicidae > Anopheles > Anopheles ziemanni. The sequence goes on from NC_080705.1 coordinate 2,628,917, forward strand.
ACCACATCTAGTCGGAATCTAATCGAATCAAGCTATAAACAAATAAAATCTTATTGAAATCCCAAGCGCTTAAAATCTGATCCGAGTCCGACATATGGAATCTGTCAAGGGAGCAAGTCTTTGGATCTTCCGAATTCCGATTCTCCCAACACTACTTGCAACGTCGAACCGACACGTCGATCTCTTTCACTTCTGTGCACGCGGTCGGCGTGTTGTTGATTTTCGTGTGGTGAAAAGATCCTAGAGAAATCCCTGCAAAATGGTAAGTGTTCGATTGCAAAAGTAGCTCAAAAGAATCGCAAGACTTGGCCGATTGTTAATTGAATGGAATTTAGTGAAATAATCGTGTATTTGATGGGGAAATTACGAGGAGAAAATTGGTGCATAACGAGATCGCAGGAACCTCGTTGTTCCGTGCGCTGTCATCGACGTTTCAAGATGTCGGCTGACTGTTAGAACAGGCGCACAGCATACGCTACCGTGAACGATGTGCAGTGTCATCTCTTTCTCTTTCCGGCCGCCGTTCCGTTTTTGTACGTGTTAAGGGGTTTTTTTTAAATTGTATTAAACCCCCAGGGTAGTAAGAATTTGGTCGAACACCTTTCCCATCCGCTCGTGGTGGTTGTGTGTTGAATCGTGCTGGTCGGTGTCGGCATCATCTGAGAGGGCAACGGCAGTAGTTTATAGCTGCTGGACAGCGACGAAGAAAAGGAAGTGGAAACACGTTTTCGTTCTCCGGTCGATTGACGTGCAGTCGTTGTGTAGTTTTTAGCCAGAGAAAGTGCTCTGGCAATTTAAGTGCTTTCTACGCCGCGTGTAACGCAGCTAGAAAAATCATTCAACCTCTTTTCGTGGACGCCTACGAACGGAAGAACAGCGCTTCAAAATGGTAGGTTATGGCTGCATTACATCTTTTTTACATGGGGCTTTACTTACACGACCTGCGCCTGCCATGATGAATGTTTTGCCGAGTGCAGCTGCAGCGATTAGCATATTCGAGGTGAAACGCGCGAGATAATTTGGACTGGGTGCATTTCGTAGCAATCAACCGCTGCCCTTGCAGCTGATTGTGAAATAGTTGTAT